>NW_024870755.1:5895000-6080000 GCF_019054845.1 Dipodomys spectabilis
AAGAGGAAACAAAGGAGGAGGCTACAATGCTTGATAAAAAATGTACTTATTATCTTGCCCATGTAATTTTAACCCTCTATACATTATTTTCACAATAAAAAAATTAAAAAATAATATTAATTACATGGAGGCATAATAAATACCCAAGAATTGGTAGGAATGTAGTACATATAAGTGAACAATGGATAGACATCTCTGGCACTCTGTAAATGTATATGTATTTATTAGTGTATTACAATCTGTGTGTCAATCTGTTCTTATTTTGTCAACCACTGGTACTCGATCTCAGATCCTGGGAACTGTCTATCAACTCAATTTGTTCCCGGATGGCATGCTGACACACACACATTCATGAATTTGGCCCTGTAGGCCTTGAGTTCAGATGCCATCATGCCCAAACAATGAATCATGAAGTAAGAAACTGATGGTGACACATGTTTTCCTTTTCTGTGAAATTCCTGGGTGTCAGGTATAAGTAGAATACATATACAGATCTATATCCTATTTAATCAATGTAACCAATGTTCTATGTGCCATATTAGTCAATAAAATAAACAGTCAATACATGTTGGGTCTTTGTTTGCCCCCGAAAAGTGGATGGGGCCCAAGGAAAGGTAAGTGTGCCACTGGCCATTCCCCAGTCTCCCTTACGCGGGGAGACATTCAGACACAGTGGGGAGTCAAGTCAAGCAAGAACTCGTTTATTACCACACAGCAAGCACCATTTAAAGGGAAAAAATTGTGAGGCATGGAAGGGGAGGGAAAGGAACCAACCAATCACTGTAAAGGTCACACCTTATCATGCACCTAAGCTATATCCAATCAGATTTTAAGGTAAACAATTGGGCTGTGCCCACTCAACTTCCTCTCAGCACCATCATTGCTGCCCATGTGCCCCACAAACACATGAATAAAACAAAAATAAAATTAATAACTACACTGAATGCAATATGGAGTCAACCTATATATGTAAATATAAATCATATACTTAAAATGTACACAAATAGGATGTATTCTAGTACTGATAGATTTCAGACGTAAGGAACAGACATGAATTTCTTGGCTTCAAGAAGGCTAGCTTCCCCTTTCAAAACAGTGCAACAGAGTTACCCAGACCATGAGTTCCAATCCCAGTCCTAGCAGAAAAAATGGCACCTTTATACTATGTGATGCCCAATTCTTAGGTATTTCATTATGCCTCCATTTAATGAACGTGATTGTTTAAATGCTTCATAAAGTATTGATTAAAATCGATCAGTGTCCTATAATATAATTGTGTATAATTTTATCATAGAATTATTTAAGAGCTGCCCATTCAATCATAACATACATAATGTTGCATTGGTATTCATATACATAGGAATGTGTTTCTAAGAATCTCTTTCCATTTGGAGGTGGCAGGACCAAGATTCTAATTGTGGGCTCCAGCTCCCACCATTTTAACTCAAGGATAGGGAACTCACTGGTCTGTCCAAGAATTGCAAGACCAATGATTAGGCAGGCACCAGTGGCTCTCAGCAGTCCTTATTGATGTTTACAAGGCTGTGACAAGAGGATCATAGTCAAATTCACACTAGGCAGGAAAGTCCTTGAAATCCCTCTCCAACTTCAGTGCCAACAAAGTCAGAAGTAAAGCTGTGTAGCTCCAGTGGTAGAGGGATAGCCCTGATTGAAAGCAGCTCACAACACACACACTCACACACACACACACACACACACACACACACACACACACACACACACACACACCGCAGTCTAATCATCTATCTGTTTATATATTGGCCATTCCTAGGGCTTGATCTCAGGTCCTCAAATTTGCCTGCCAACTTCTCTTGCATCAGACTGGTGTGCTAACATTTACACACTCATGAAGTGGGCCTGCTAGGCCCTGAGTTCAATTCACAGAACTTCCAAAAACTTAATCCTGGTGGAAAGCCAATTGTCCCACTTGGTTTCTTTATTGGTGAAATTCCTGGGACTCAGGAATGATGTAGAATGCATAGGCAAATCTATGTCTTATGTAATAGGATGCAAAAAATATTTTATGTGTAATCATATTCACTAAAATATATAAGAAACAAAACACAAAATAAAATGAATACACTAACTGCAATATGCAGTAAAAATGTGTAGGTCAATAAAATTCATGTACTTAAAATATATACGAATATTATTTTTTCGAGTGCTAGGACTTGAATTCAGGCCCTAGAAACAGGCCTGACTTTCTTATCTTCCAGAATGGTGATCTTCTCCATCCCCCACAGTGCTGCAGATTTACCCAGACCCTGAGTTCAAATCTCAGGCCTGGCAGAAAAAATGGCACGAATTCCAAGCCAAGGAGCCTCATAATTTTTGTATGTATGTAGGGAGGTAGGTAGGTCGGTAGGTAGGTAGGTAGGTCGGTAGGTAGGTAGGTAGGTAGGTAGGTAGGTAGGTAGGTAGGTAGGTAGGTAGGTATTTTTCTTTTGTCAAGCACAGGGCTTGAATTCAGCTCATGGCAATTCTGCCTCAGCTTTGATCACTCTAGGCTGGGGTGCAGCCACTGGAACCACAGCCGAATCTGAGTTCCTGGGACCCAGAGGCTGGCAAGAAAAAAAATAATTAATGCGACACAGGAAAAAAAAAAAAACTGGCAACTTGCAGATGGCTACCAGTTTTACATTTGTTTTCTTTGCTAGGTGACCATCCTGCGTCTGAATGACCTGGTTGAAGAATGTTGGTAACTTGGCATTGCTGAAGGCTGGCGGACTACCAGGGAAGCCATAGGCTAACATGGCAATATAGGCCCTGTGTTTGAAGCCTGGTCCTGACCTCTACCAATGGAGGGAGATCCTAAGTGTCTCGTTCCTATTCATAGGAATACCAATGGAAGATTATGAATGGCAAGGTTGAAGTAATTGTTTCTGATTGCTACTATATAAATAGAATGATTTTAGGAGGCTAATGGATTTTGATGAATATTTTTGACACATTCAAAGAATACTATTAATTACATGGACACAATAGTTTCAGGACAGTGGTTGATTTAATCAATAATTAAGGATGAAAACAATACTATTAATTACATGGAGGTATACTAAATACCCAAGAATTGATAGGAATGTAGCCTATATAACTGAATAATGTATAGACATCCCTGGTACTCTATAAAAATCAATAATTATTTTTGTTCTACCATCTGCATGTCAATCTGTTCTAATTTTGTCAACTCCTAGAGCTGGATCTCAAGCTCTGTAAATGCTTGTCAGCTCAATATGCATCAGGCTGGCATGCTGACACTCATCCATTCATGAATTGGGCCTTGTAGGCTGTAACTTCAGATGCCAACACTAACAAAAATTGAATCGTGCAGTAAGAAACCCATGGCAACACATGCTTTGCTTTTCTGTGAAAGTCCTGGGAATCAGGTGTGAAGTTTCATACATAGGCAAATCTATATCCTATGTAATAACTGTAATAAATATTTCATGTGTAATAACAGTCAATAAAATAAATGGTAAATAAATGAATAAAACAAAAAATAAGATGAATAAGTACACTAAGCACAATATGGGGTCAACATACGGAGTTCGATTTCAGGGCCTGGGAAATGCCTGGCAGCTGAATTGGCTAGAGGCTGCTGTGCTGACAGTCAGCCATTCATGAATCGAGCCTTCTAGGCCCTGAGTTAGATCCCACCACTGCCAAAAAATGTAATCTTGGAGTGAGAAGCCGAGCGTGACACATGTTTTCTTTTTCTTTGAAAGTGCTCGGTGACAGGTAAGATGTATAATTCAGATGCAAATCTATATGTTATGTAATAGGATGTCATAAATGTAAAAAATGTCATAGGTGGAAGAGTTGTCACTACAATAAATGAAAAACAGACTGAATTAGTAGTGAATCATTCTAGGATAAAATTAGAAACAAAAGCTATAGGATGTGGATTAAGTTTAAAATTTTATTAAGTAATACCAGAATAAAAATGTCATGGAAACATAAATATCTAATAATTGGTAGTAACACATGATGCATAATTTAATAATGTATAGACATCTGTCTCATTCTATAACATATGAAATTATGTGTAGGGATGTATGTACATATGTGATAAACAATAATAGGATATTGAGTAATTTAGTTAATGCTTTACTAATTATTAACTGGGACACATCATTAAATGGAGACATAATTTAATAAGTAATAATTGATAGTAATATCTATAAAATAATAATATACAGACATCTTTCTGTGTATATAATGCTTATATATAGCAATCTCTATCTATTTATATCTCCTTCACTCCTGGGGCTCGGTGGTTAAGTGCTCACCTAATGAGCATGAAGCAATGGGTTCGATTCTTCAGTGCCACATAAACAGAAAACCTGGAAGTTCTGCTGTGTTTCAATCAATTGAGTTCTACCCTTGAGCACAAATGCTTAGGGACAGTGTCAAAGCCCTTACTCAAGCCCCAGGACTGCCGCCAAAAAGAGGTACTATGTTCTAACTGCAACTATATAAGGACAGTACTTCAAATACCACACGACAGAGCAAGCTAGGAGTTTAGTGCTGACAGCTGCCACCTCACCTGACTTAGCCAGATATAAACTGCTGCAACCCAGCTCCATGGGTACCCCCATCATCCTGGCTTACCCTGGCATACCCCCGATATCCTGGCCGCTCTGGGGCTTTAAAACCTGGCGGGAAGTCTGCTATACTCTTTGAAATATGGCTCGAAGTGGTAGAGTTCTAGCCTTGTGCAAATGTTATAAGAACGATAAGATCCCCAAGCTTTAAGCTCAAGCTTCATGACTAAGCCCCCCCCAAATAAAACATCCCACTAAACACTTAGGTGTGAACTTTTGTGGTTTGTGAAATGTTCCTCAAAGAATGGTGATATTGATTAGAGCACCCTAAGTCTAATGACAGCTTGTGGAACAGAGCTATGTGATGAGTCCTCCATAGGGTACTCTCTGCTGAGTCCTGCACATGGTGCTATGTACCGAGTCCTTCACAGGGTGCAGGGTGCTGAGTCCTGCATTGGTGCTGGGTTCTGATTCTTTCACAGGATGCTGTGTGCTGAGTCATGCAAAGACTGCCATGTGCTGTGTCCTTCACCAGGTGCATTCTTTCATTGGGTCTTTGTAAGATCTCCCCACTGAGATGATTATGCAGACAAGAATATTGAGGCTCAGATATGTCTCCATGGGAGGGACAAAATTATGTATTATTGAAGACTAGTGAGTTGTCCACTACAGACAATTGTTTGTTTTGTTTTTTTCTCAGTAATGAACCTTGAACTAGGGGCCTAAGCTCTCACCCTTACCTCTTGGGCTCATGACTAACACTCCACCGCATGGAGCCATGGACCCCCTTGCAGCAAAGGCCACAGCCTAGGGGTCTATAGCTGATTTCTCTCATCCTGCCTTCTCAGGGAGCTGAGATCTGTGGATCTGGGTTCCAAATTATCCCAGACACAAAAGGTCCTATTAGCCTATTATCTCCAATTCACTACTAAGAAACCTGAAGTGGAAGCTAGGTGCTTGTCACTCATGCCTGTCATTCTAGCTACTCAGGAGGATGAGATCTGAGGATCATAGTTCAAAGCCAGCCTGGACAGGAAAGTCGTTGAGACACTTAGCTCCAATGGGCCACCAGAAAAGCTGAAGTGGCTTTTGGCTCAAGTGGTAGAGCACAAGACTTGAGCTGAAGAGCTCAAGAACAGCTCCCAGGCCCAGACATCAACTCCTACAATAATAAAAAAAGAAAGAAAGAAACTAACAAACATGAAGTATAGGGCTGAACAAACCTGAAGTATGGATCAATAATGTTTCTTTCTTGCTTCTATAGCTCAAGAACTCTAAGAACATTTAGAGTCCAAGTACTTCTCATCACCAAGGGAAACACAGGAAGCTCTTGAACATCCGACCTTTCAGAAGTGGAAGTCAGAGTGTCATAGACTTTTCTGCCCTGGCTGGCTTCACCCTGTGATCCTCAGACCTCAGCCTCCTGAGCTAGGATGACGGGCCTGAAATACTGGTGTTCTCCTATGTTCAGAACTGTGATGACCTTGGCAATAAAAGTCAACTGCTTATCACAAAGGGCTTGGGGAGCATATTAAGCCTTTCAACATTGGACATTTAAGAATCCTGTAGGTCACAAGATTAAAATGATAGAGTCTGAGAGGCTGGGCATATGGATGTGTTACACTTGAACCTTAAGCTCTGACTCCAATTCTGGTATACATCAGTGTTCATTTTCCAAAGGATGTTCTCATAATTAGCAAATAGGAAAAGTATCTTGATTAACCCTCACATTTTTTCCCAATTGTGTGTCTTGAACTCAAGCCTGGGCACTGTCCTTTAGACCCTCAGGTCAAGGCAAACACTCAACCACTTGAGCCACAGTGCCACATGGGGTCTTTTCATGGTTCACTGGAGATAAGAGTCTAACAGGCTTTCCTTGATTAGGCTGTCTTTGAACTTTGGTTTTCAAGTCTCAGCCTCCTGAGAAGCTAGAGTTCCATGTGTGAACCACTGACGTTTCGTCTATTGTTTTTGGCAGTCTTTGGGATTGATCTTAGGGCCTGGGTACTGTCTCTGAGCTCCTTTTTCTCAAGATTAGCCACTTGGGCCACACCACAGCTTCTGGCTTTTTCTGAGTATGTGGTACTGAGGATTAAACCCTGGCATTAATGCATGCTAAGCGAGCTCTTTACCACTAAGCCACATTTCTAGCCCCACTCTTACAATTTTATCCCTTACTTGCCTATTCTCAGGAAAAGGTTTCTGACTATAAATCATTAAAAGAAATCCCAATAGGAAGATGTCCAAAGATTGTATAAAGTTCATACTTGGGAGAGACTCTAAACATGTGAAGACTGTGACAAATGCTCCCATTTAGTTATGTATTATGTTTCAACACTTAATAAAATATTAATAAAAATGAGTCAATATCCTAAATTATTGTATAGAATTTTATTATAGATATGCAAATTGTAATAAATATTATGTGTATAATAATACTAAATACAATAATCAATCAATAAATGAATAAAAGAAAAACAAAATACAAAATCAATAATAAAAATCATAATATGAAATTAACATACATATGTAAGTCTATATCATATATTAAACATGTATACAAACATTTTTTCCATTGCATAGCCTTCATTCAGGCCCTGGGAACTCTAGCCTGAATTTCTTTTCCTCAAGGACAGTGAGCTTCGCCTTCACCCATGGTATAAAAGAGTTACCTGGACAGTGATCCCAAATCCTAGCAGTGGCAGAAATACCGGCCCCAGTTCCAAGATAGTGACTTCTTTTTTTTAATGGAAACAGTTATGTTTACTCAGTTCCATACTGAACATTAAAATAAAGCAGTGTGGAATTTGTACAGCTATTCAGACATCCTTTCCTTACCTCTAAAGTGCTTCTCTGAGAATGACATCGTTTCTCTTTTTTTGTACTTTTTTTATTGCAAAAGTGTTTTACAGAGGGGTTACAGTTACAGGAGCAAGGTAATGAGTACTTTTCCTATTGAGCATTGTTGATTCCTTCTTTGTTTTCTCCCTACCATCCCTTCCCTCCCATCTCCACAACTACTTCACCCTGATGAGGTCAGTGACTTAGTTTTTCTTTTGTGGTTGGCACGGGGTTTGAACTCAAGTTGTGGCAACTCTTACCTCACATTGCTACAAATTTACCAACACCCTGAGTTCAAATCCCAGGCTAGGAAAGAAAACTGGCAGAAATTCCAAACCAGGGAGCTTTATTTTTTTTATTTAGTTAAATAATTAATATTTTTATTTATTTATTTATTTATTAGCCATCCATGGGACTTGAACTCAGGTCGTGGAAATACTTCCTCAGCTTGGATCTTCCTAGGCTGAGGTGCAGTCTCCAGACCCATAGCCGATCCTGAGATCCTAGGCCAGAGGGCTTGCCGGAAGAAAAAAAAGCTGGAAAGCACAAAAAGTGTTGAGCTGCAGAAGACTGGCATTTTACGATTTTTGGGGGCATGGTGACCATCCTGGGTCTGAATAACATGGCTACAAAGTAGACCTGACCTGCCATTGCTGATTCTGGTGAGCTATTAGTGAAGCCATAAGCCAACCTGTCAACATAAGCCCTGGATTCAAATCCCAGTTCTGACACCAATGGCAGATCACAAGAGACTCATTCCTATGCATGGGAATACCAATTGAATGAGTAGTTCATGCATCCGTCTAGTCTAAAATTGGATGCAATAGTCCTAGAATGCTGATTAACGTATAGTTTATTAAGCATAAAAAGAATAATATTCCTTCAATGGTGGTATAATAAATACCTACGAGTTGGTAGGAATGTAGTAGGTGTCATTCAATCATAGATAGACGGCTCTGGCACTCTTTAACAATATATATTTATTTGTATACCACCGTCTGCCTATCCATGTATTGCTGTTTTGGCCAAACCTGGGGGTTGATCTCAGTGCTGGGCAAACACATGACAGCTTCATTGTCTAGAGGCTGCCATGCTGAAACTCACCCATTCATGAATTTGGCCTGCTAGACACCGAGTTCAGATCCTCACACTGCCAGACATGATGGAGAACACATCTAAAATCTAGATTCTATGTGATAGGATGTAAGCAATGTAATAAATGGTATAGGTGTAATCAGAGTCAATAAAATAAATGGTAAATAAATGAATAAAACAAGAAATCAAATGAATAACCACACCAAACACAATATGGACTGAACATCTGTATGGAAGTATAAATCCCATCGTTAAAATGTATATAAGGAGTATCTTTTCCAGGCATGAGGCTTGAATTCAGCCTCTCTACGAAGAGGGAATGGCGGGAGATCCTGAAATACTCATTTCTGGAACTAGGAAGAGTCATGGAATGCAATCAATCTCATCCTTGAATGAGTACTTCGTGCATGATGCAAGTAGGAAATGATAGGCAAGACTCATGGGGTATAGATTATTTGTAAAGGAGAGTTGATGAAGCGTGACAATAATAATCACAGTCATGAAATTGAGGCATCAGGAAAGATCCAAGAATCAGTAGTCACACAGATTGGATTCCATCACATGTCACCATCAATCCTACTCTATACAAATATATACTTATTTGCATACTACCTTCAGCTTATGAATGGGTGACTATTGTGCTCGCCACTCTCTCCCCAGGGGGGCTCAAACTCAGGTACTGGGAAGGCCTAGCTCCTTCGTTGCTAACAGGCTGGTGTGCTCATGTGGAACCATTCACCAATGGTGCCTGCTAGGCCTGAGTTCAGATCCCAGCCCTGCCAAAAGATTCATCTTGATGCCAGAAGCTAATCGTTGCACCTGTTTCATTTCATGTGCAAGTACTGGGTCCCAGCTAGGATGGCGAATGCATGGGCCACCCTGTGGTCATGGGAATAAGTTGTTATCCATGTCAGCCCAGTTATACCTGTCATCATATACGTAAGAAAATACACAATACATCCATGAATAGCATACAAAATAAACACAACAAGTACACTCAATGCACGATGCAGTCCAAACACGGATGTGAATATACATCCCATGTTTCAATGATGCATTGAGGACTATTTTTGCCTCCCTGTGGCTTTATCTCAGTTCCTGGGAAGAGCCCATCTCCTTAGTGGCTCACAGTCTGGTGTGATCATGTGGACCGATTGGGCAGTTGAGCCACCTAGGCCCCGAGTTCAAATCCCAGCACTGCCAAAAATTCACCCTGATGTGAGAAGCCAGTCGTTGCACCTGTCTTCCTTTGCTGCGCAAATTCTGGGTCTCAGCCAGGATGACTACACCAAATGCAAGATGCAGCCCACCCATGTTTGGAAATATAGATCCTTTGTTTAATTATGAATTTATGACTGTATTGCCCTCCCACCAGGGCTCAATCTCGGGTCCCAGGAATGGCCTAGCTCCTTAGAGGCTCACAGGCTGCTGTGCTAAACATGACCCATTCACCAATTGGGCCTGATAGGCCTTGCGTTCAAATTCCAGCAATGCCAAAAGATTCATTCTGATGTGAGAAAACCAAGGTTGCATATGTTTTCCTGTTCTATGAATATCCTGGGTCTCATTGAGGATGGAGTATGTTATATAAGCAAATCTATAGCCATGGGAATAGGTTGTCATCCATGTCAGCACAGTTATATCTGTCACCATATTCAATAAAATGCACAATACATCAATGAATAAGACACAAAATAAAAAGAATAACAACACTGAATGCAAGATGCATACCACTCCTGTAGGTAAAGAGAGATCCTATGTTTAAAAAAGGTAGGCTTGCGATTTTGTCCAGTGCTGGGGCTTCAAATCAGGCCCTAGACCAGGCCTGAAATTCTAGTCTTCAAGGATGGTGAGCTTCCCCTTCCCCCACAGTGCAACAGAGATACTCAGACCTGAGTTCAAATCCCAGCACTGACAAAAAATTAATCCTGATGTCAGAGGCCAGTTGTTGCACACGTTTTCCTTTCCTGTTAAAATCCTTAGTCGCAACCAAGAAAGGGAATTCATAGGCAACCCTATAACCATAGGAACAGGTTGTCATCCATGTCAGCAAAGTTATACCTGTCACCATATTTAGTAAAATACACAATACCTCCATGAAATAGAGATAAAATAAGGAGACGCTCACTAAACACAAGATGCTGTTGACACATGAATGTCAATATAGATTGTATGTTTAAATTTTGAATTTATGACTATAGTGGACCAACTTGGGGATCAATGTCAGATCCTGGGAATGGCCTAGCTCCTTAGTTCACAGGTTGGTGTGTTCACCTTGACTTATTGTCCTACTAGGCCCTGAGTTCAGATACCAGCACTACCAACAAGTGGGTTGTAGAGTAAGAAGCCAAGTGTGAAACTTGTTTTCCTTTTCTCTGAATATCCTGGGTGATCCTGAGAATCCTGGCATGGTGGAGAACATTTCTACAAATCTAGATGCTCTGTGATAGGATGTCATCAATGTAATAAACGGAATGGGTTTCATCACAGTACAATCAATGGTAAATAAATGAATAAAAGAAAAATTTCAAGGAACAACCACACCTAACATGTATGGACTGAACATCTATAGGTAAGTATAAATCCTATCTTTACAATATATATAACTAGTATGTTTCCAGGGCTGGGGCTTGAATTTAAAACTAGTGAAAAGGCCTGACTTTCTTATCTTCAAGTACAGTGATCTTCCCATTCATCCACATTGCTCCTGATTTACCCAGATCCTGAGTTCAAATCCAAAGCCTGTAAGAATAAACTGTGTGAATTGCAAGTCAGGGAGCTAAATTTTTTATTTTTCTTTTCTCAGTACGGGGCTTGAAGTCAGGTTGTGGCAACTCTCTCTCAGCTTCGATCACCCTCGGCCGGGTGCAGCCACTAGATCTACAGCTGCTTCTGGGATCCTAGACCCCCAGGTCTTTCAGGGAAAACAATTCACAGAAAAAATGTGGCCTTTTTATGTTTTCTTCCTTTGCATGGAGAACCTCATGGGTCTGAATGACACTGTTGCAAAGGGTACTTCACCTTGCAATGCTGAAGGCTGGCAGACTATCTGGGAAGCCATAGGCCCACATGGCAACATAGGCCCTGATTTCGAATCCCCCTCCTAACACTAACCAATGGCAGGAGATACTAAGAAAATGGTTCCCATCCATAGGAAGAACAAATATTATCAATGTCAAGGTTCAATGAGTTGATCAAGAATGATGCTCCTATAAAATTAGACAGTAGCATTTCAGGAAGCTAATTGATTTTATTTAATATTTATGAAGCATAGAATGAATATTATTACTTACAGGAACACAATAATTTCAGGACACTGATTGATTTCATTAATAGTATAAGGATGAAAACAATAACATTAATTACATGGACTCATGATTAATACCCAGGAATTGGTAGGAATGTAGTCTATATAACTGAATAATGTATAGACATCTCTGATACTCTGTAAAAACACATATTTTTAGCATACTTCCATCTGCATGTCAATCTGTTCTTATTTTTTTAACCCCTGGGGCTTGAGCTCAGGTCCTGGGAGCAGCCTGTCAGCTCAATTTGCCCCAGGATGGCGTGCTGATACTCAACCATTCATGAATTGGGCCTTGTAGGCTTGTAGGCCGTGAGGTCAGATGCCAGCACTCCCCAAAAATGAATTGTGGAGTAAGAACTTGATGGTGACACATGTTTTCCTTTTCTGTGAAAGTCTTGGGTATCAGGTATGAAGTGGAATACATATGCAGACCTCTATCTTATGTAATCAATGTTTTATGTGCCATAATAGTCAAAATAAATGGTCAATACATGAATAAAACAAAAAATAAAATAACTGCACTGAATGCAATATGGAGTCAACATATGTATATAAATATAAATCATATATGTAAATTGTACATGTATAAGATGTTTTCTAGTGGTGGGGATCTATTTCAGGCCTAAGGAATAGACATGAATTTCTTGACTTCTAGGAGTCCAGTTTCCCCTTCCCACACAGTGCAACAGAGTTAACAAGACCAGTTCCAGTCCCAGTCTTGGCAGAAAAATGACACCTTTATAGTATGTAATAGTATAGTAATTCTAAGGTATTTCATTATTCCTCCATTTATTTTATTAATGTGATTGTTTAAATGCCTCATAAAATATTAACTAACATGGATCAGTGTCCTATAACATAATTGTGTATAATTTTATCCTAGAATCATTCAAGAACTGCTCTTTCAATCATGACATACATCATATTCCATTGGTAATCATATGGACAAGAATAAGTTGCTTAGGATCTCCTTCCATTTGGTGGTGGCAGGACCAAGATTCAACTGTGGGCTACAGCTTAAACCCGAGGATAGGGAACTCACCAGTCTGTCCAAGAACATCAACAAGACCAATGATTAGGCAGGCACCAGTGGCTCTCAGCAGTCCTCCTTGATACTTACAAGGCTGTGATGGGAGGATCATAGTCGAAGTCACCCTAGGCAAGAAAGTCCAACTTCAGTGCCAACAAAGCCAGAATCACTGTGGCTCTAGTGTGGAAGGCCAGCCTTGATCAAAAGCAGCTCACAGACTCTGCTCATATCCTGAGTACAAGGTCTGGGACTGGGAACAAACAGACATACACAACAATCTGTGAAACCATCCAGCTAAATGAGGTCACCCTCTTGAATCCAACTGAATTGGACATTGTTCCCTGGAAAAAGGGCTGGGGGAGCTGCTATTTCTTTTTTTTTTTTAATTTAATTTTATTTGTGGAGCTGCTATTTCTTGACTCTGCCCATGCTGCTTGCATCACAGGATTCTGGTCACACCCTCATTCTTTCATAGTTCTTTCTGACCAATGAGATACAAGAATGGTGGCCACGCCCACATTCCATGCTGCCTGGTAGCAGGAGGATTCCTTCTGTTAGTTTACACCACTACCAGCAATTGAGGAAGGTAGAGATGGCTGAGTGGTGAGGAAGAGACTTCAGGCAACTTTGGAATATAGAAAGAAATTGAGATGCCTGCCCGCACTCTGGCTTCCTTCCCTCCTTCCCAAGGTGTGGAATTTCAAACATCAGGCAATGGCACCCTGCCAGGCCGCATAAAGCCCCAACCTGCTCCCTGGCCCAGGTTCTTTGCTCTGAGGCCATGTGTCTGCAATGCCACTGCCATCGCTGCTCGCCCCACCTGGAGCAGCCTAAAGCAGGTTCTCCCAGCAGCACAGGTGAGTGGCTGCCCCCAAACCACCCGTACCCCGGGTCAGACACCCCTCTGGGGGCACCATGACCCCCTACTTGTGTCCTCTCCCTGGCTCTGAGGAGCCACCTTTCTGTCTTGGGCATTTCTGAAACAGAGCCTCAATATAAGCTCTTGCTCGGCTATTCGAGGTCTTCCTATCAGTGACAGGTATGCTTCACCAGACCTGGTCCTCTGGAGTTGGGATGGTAGACATGTAACAACATGTGCAGTCATTAATTTAGAAGGATTATCGCAAACTTTTAGTCCACAGCAGCTGATTCTTTTTCTTCATATTTTTTATAGTGAAAATACTGTACAGAGGGGTTAAAATTACATGGGCAAGATAGTGAGTACATATCTTATCAAGCATTATAGCCTCCTCCTTTGATTTCCCTTCCCTTCCCATCCTCTCCCCATCAGCCTACCCGACCCTCCACCTCCCCCTAACAAAGTTGTAAAGTTCATTTTCGACATAGGACTTGTATGTCTCATTGTTGCAATGGGTCCACCTGTAATCCCTATTTAAATGATTTTCTTTCCCTTCCCCTCCATAAATTATAACAACATAAAATACAGTGAAAGCAGGGATTATATCGTGGGGGAGGGACATAAAAAGCAACAAAGAAATAAACTTATAAATGTACTAGAAAAGATGGAATGAAAGTAAAAATTTTTGAATACATATCTTAGGGTTCATTTCCCTAACACCAACTTATCTGACCTTTTCTGCTTGAGTCAGACATATACTAGTTATTGGAAATAAGGGAAACCATGGGACCTATGTTTCTTTGGGCCTGGCTTACTTCACTTAATACAATTTTTTCCAAGTTTTTCCATTTTCTAAAAAATGGAGCAATGTCATTCTTTCTGATGGAGAAATAGAATTCCATTGTGTATAGGTACCACATTTTCTTGATCCATTCATCTACTGAGGGGCATCTGGGTTGGTTCCATATCTTAGCTATGGTAAATAAGGCTACAATAAACATAGTTGTGCTGGTAGCTTTTTGTGTGGTCTTGTTTGTGAACATTTGGGTAAACGTCCAAGAGTGGGATTGCTAGGTCATAGGGGATTTCTATGTGGAGTCTTTTGAGAAACCTCCATAGTACTTTGCAAAGTGGTTGAACAAGTTTACACTCCCACCAACAATGCAATAAGGTTCCCTTCAGTCCACATCCCCTCCAGAATCTGCTGTTATTAGAGTTCTTGATTTTTGCCATTCTAACTGGGGTGAGGTGGTATCTCAATGTTGTTTTGATTTGCATTTCTTTTATGGCTAGAGAGGTTGAGCATTTCTTCATGTGTCTATTGGCCATCCTTCTTTCCTCTTTAGAGAAGTTTCTCTTTAAGCTTTTAGCCCACTTATTTATTGGGCAGTTGTTTCTTTGAAGATTTGTTGTTGGGGGATTTAATTTTTTGAGTTCCAGGTATATTGTAGATATGGGACCCTTGTCTGTTGTATGGTTAATGAAGATTTACTCCCAATCTTTGGGCTTTCTATTGATCTGGCTAGCTATGTCCTTTGCCATACAGAAGCTCTGCAATTTCATGCAATGACAATTGTCCAAATTTCTTTAATTTGTTGTGTTTCTGCGTCTCTATTAAGAAAATTTCAGCCTGTGCCAAAGAGACCTAGGATTTCTCCTATTCCATCCTGTAATGTTTTCAGATTGTCTGCTTTGTCATGGAGGTCTTTGATCCATTCGGAGTTGATTCAGGTTCAGTGTGATATATAAGGATCTAGCTTTAGTTTTCTACAAGTAGTTAACCAATTTTGCTAGCACCATTTACAGAAGAAGCTGTCTTCCTTCCATTGCCTTTTGTTAGCTCCATTATCGAATATTAGAAGGCTATAGGTCTGTAGGTTCATTTCTGGGGTTTTAATTGTGTTCCATTGGTCCTGAGGTCTGTTCTTGTGCCAGTACCAAGCCATTTTGATTACAATTGCTTTGTAGTAGAGTTTGAAATTTGGTATTGATATTCCTCCAGCACTGTTCCTTCTGTTGAAGATTGTTTTTGCTATTTGGGGTATTTATTGTTCCCTATGAATTATTGGATTGCCTCTTCTATTTCCTTGAAGAATGAGTTGGAATATTGATAGATATCGCATAGAATTTGTAGATAGTCTTGGGAAGTATTGCCATTTTCACGATGTTGATTTTTCCATTCCAGGAACATGGATGGGAGTTTTTGCCATTTTCTAAGATCTGTTTTGATTTCATTTTTCAGGTTTTTAAAGTTTTCATCACAGAGGTCCTTCAGTTCTTTGGTTAAGTTAATTCCTAGGTATTTTATTTTTTGTAGGCTATTACGAATGAAGTTGCTTTCCTAATTACAGCCACACTTTTCTCATTGTTGGCATACAGAAAAGCCATTAATTTTTAAGGGTTAATTTTATACCCTGCTACTTTGCCAAAGTTTTGAATCACCTTGAGTAATTTGGGAGTGGAGTCTATGGGATTCTCTAACTACAAGATCATGACATCTGCAAGGAGGGAGAGTTTTACTTCTTCTTTCCCTATTTGGATCCCCTTTGGGTTTGCATCTTGTTTTATTGCTGTAGCTAGGCATTCTAATACTAGATTGAAGAGAAGGAAAGAGCTTGGATATTCATGTCTCGTTCCTAAGTTAAGAGGAAATGGCTTTAGTTTTTCACCATAGAGTATAGAGCTGGCTGTAGGTTTATCATATACAGCCTTTATTGTATTGAGGAATGTTCCATGGATTCCTAATTTTTCCAGAACCTTCATCATAAAGAGGCGTTGGATCATGTCACTTGACTTTTTGTCATCTGTTAAGTTAACCATCCTTGACGTGATGAATTATATTAATTGATTTACGTATATTGAACCAGCTTTGCATCCCTGAAATGAAATCTGTTAAATGATGAATTGATTGAATGAATTGTTGAAGTCGATTTGCCAAAATTTTGTTGAGAAGTTTTGCATCAATATTCATCAAAGAAATGGGTCTATAGTTCTCTTTCTGTGGTGAGTCCCTGTCTGGTTTGGGGATGAGGCTTATTGTGGCTTCATAGAATGAATTCAGTAGTGAACTTTCTCTTTTAATTTCATTGAAGAGTTGAAGTAGTATTGGTGTGAGCTATGTTTTGAAGGCCTTATAGAATCCTGCTGTAAAGCCATCTGTTCCTGTGCTTTTCTTAGATGGGAGGTGTGTTATTGCTGTTTTTATTACAATGCTTGATATGGGCCTGTTAAGATGGTTTAACTCATCCTGGTTTAGTTTTGGCATGTCAATATTTGCTAGGAAAAGGTCCATTTCTGCCAAGTTCTCAAACTTATTAGCATAAAGTTTTGAGAAGTATTCCCTTGGAATGTTCTGAATCTTGGATGTTTCTGTGGTGATGTTTCCATTCTCATCTCTCAGTTTATTTATTTTGGTGTGTTCTCTTCTTTTTCTGGTAAGATTTGCTAAGATTGTCAATTTTGTTAATTTTTTCGAAGTAACAACTCTTTGTTTTGTTGATTCTATAGTTTTTTTGGATTCTAATTCATTTAATTCGGATTTAATTATAATTATTTCTAATGGATTGGGGATTATCTTGCTGCTCTTTTTTAAGGAGGCTCAGATGTCTTATCAAATGGTTGGTTTCAGATCTCTCCAATTTCTTGATGTAGGAGATCAGAGCTGTAAACTTGCCCCTGAGTACTGG
Source organism: Dipodomys spectabilis (assembly GCF_019054845.1). Classification (NCBI taxonomy): domain Eukaryota; kingdom Metazoa; phylum Chordata; class Mammalia; order Rodentia; family Heteromyidae; genus Dipodomys; species Dipodomys spectabilis. The sequence goes on from NW_024870755.1 coordinate 5,912,387, forward strand.
CTTTGCTGTGGCCCAGAGGAGTGGGTAATTCCTCTGTTCATTTTTTTTGAATATCATGAACATTTGAATTTCCTCCATGAGTTACAGGACTTTCTTTGGTGGCTTTTGGTGTTCAGAAATAAGTTTATTCCCTTGTGGTCTGAGAGAATGCAAGGTATAACTTCAATGTTTCCTAATTTGGACAAGTTTGCTATGTGACCTATAATGTGGTCTATTTCAGAAAACATCCCATGTGCTGCTGACAAGAACATGTATTCTGATGCTAATGGCTGAAATATTTGGTAGATGTCTGTGAAATCTAGTTGATCTTTGCAGTTGTTTAGATCTGTGCTTTCTCTGTTGAGTTTTTGTCTAGTTGATCTATCTAGTGGGGAAAATAGTGTGTTAAATGCCCCAACAATTAATGTCTTTGGATCTATGTGGGATTTGAGGGAAAGTAGTGTTTCTTGGATAAATTTGGGTCCTCTGTTATTTGGCTAATAGATATTTAGAATTGTAATATCCTCCTGAAGGAGAGATCCCTTAATTAGTATGGAGCGACCTTCTTTACCTCTTCTCACGAATTATAATTTGAAATCTATTTTATCTGATATTAGGATTGCAACTCCCGCCTGTTTACGAGGGCAGTTTGCATGGTAGATTTTATTCTAGCCTTTCACATTGAAAATGTGTTTGTTTTTATGGGCAAGATATGATTGCTGAAGGCAACAGATAGAAGGATCTTGCTTTTTAACCCAACTAGATAGTCTATGTCACTTAATTGGAGAGTTAAGTCCGATAATGTTGAGAGATAGGACTGAGAGGTATTTGGGACTTCCTGCTCTTTTATCCACCTACTTGGGGATGAGGCAACTGGGTTCTTCCTGAGGTTATTGGATTCTCAGTTTGGGTGCAATTTCTTGGCCTTTATTGTGGTCTTGTTGGTTTTCTATGTGTAGGACATCTTTAAGAATGTTTTGTAGGGCTGGTTTGGTGGAGATATATTGTTTCAATTTTTCTTTGCTATGGAAGGTTTTTATTTGACCTTCAGTTATGGAGAGTTTATCTGGGTACAGAATTCTTGGTTGATAGTTGTTTGTCTTTAGGGCATGGCATACATCATTCTAGGCTCTTTTTGCTATGATTGTCTCCGCTGAGAAATCTGAGGTGATTCTAATTGGTTTCCCTTTATAGGTGATTGATCTTTTCTCCTTGACAGCTGTAAGGATCTTTTCCTTGGTCTGAATTGATCCTGTGTGGATTATAATGTGACAGTAGGATGTTCTATTCTGTTCTGGTCTATTTGGAGTTCAAATAGCTCCTTGTAATTGAATAGGCCTATCTTTTTGTATGTTAGTGAAGTTCTCTGCTAGAATCCTGTTAAACAAATTTCATAGACCATTAACTTCTGTCTCTAGGTTCTCCTCTACAGCCATTATCCTCTGATTAGGCCTTCTGATGGTGTCTTCCAAGTGTTGAATAGATCCATCATATTTCTTGGATTTGTCTTGGATGGTTGTATTTTCTTTCTCTATAATATCTAGGCTGTCTTCAATCCCTGAAATTCGGTCTTCTGCAAGGTGTAACCTACTATCAAGACTTTATACTTTGTTTTTTATTTCTTTTTCTTCTAGTTGGTCAGCTTTGATGGCTTCAAATTCTTCGTTGGAGCATTGTTTTATATCTTGTATGAACTTCTTTAATTCCTTAATTTAGTTTTCAGTGTTTATTCTCAAATCACTTAGTTGATTGCTTATACCCATTCCTTCTGTTTAGTTCCATTCAGCATTCCCTTTGTGGTCTCCCTGACTTCTTTCAGTTCTCTGTTTATGGATTCCATGAATGCCTTTAGTGATATTTCTGCATTCTAATCCAGCTGTCTCAATTTCTGTATTACTCTTTGCTTAGCTTCTTCACGTTCATGCAGTTCCTGTAGTTCTCATTGATTGATCTCAGTCTTCTCATGACATTCCTTTATTTCTCTTTGAGTGTTCTCAAGCTGCTCATGCAATTCCTGTATCAATAGTTGAGTAGCTTCCTCATGCTCATGATATTCTTGTATTAACCTTTGTTTTGCCTCCTTTCTCTCCCTATCACGCTCATTCAGAGTCCTTTGCAGGTTTTCAATATTTTCATTTACCATGTTTACCAGTAGTGTTTGTAGAGCTTTTTGGGAACTCTCCTCTGGATTATTCATTATCTTTTCTGTCCCCTGATTATCATGAGTGGGAGTTGAGATAGCCGGACTTGCCTTTTTTCTTATGTTTTTCCCGGTTGATCTGCCCATTTGAGATGAAAGTAACGCCAGTTTTCTGCTAGCACACTATTTTAAGGCAAGCATCAAGCAAAGTCTGTAGTTGCAAAGTCAAAAATCTGAAAAAATCTAGTTCAACAGGTATACCTATTCAACATCAAACAACTATGTATTAATGGGCTACGAACTGCAAAGAAGTATTTGGCAAACAGAAATTAGTAAGTTAGGGAGAGATATGGGTAAAAATAGGCATATAGGAATGTGGAAAGGCTGTGGGAGAGTTAACTTAACTCAATCCTAATCTCAAAGCGGGAAATAGGTTGGACAGAATGATAGTAGAGAGACAGAAAATAAGAAGAAAGAGAAAGAAAAAAGACAAGAAAAAATAGAAAAACAAAAATTAAAAATTAAGAAGTGCAACACTTAAAAATTATGCAAATTGACAACGTAATATTCAGAGAAGAAAGTGGATAGAATAAGAGAAGGGGAGGGATAAAAAGGAGATGTGAAAAACTTAAAAATAAAAATGCTTAAAATATTATATAGGTATAAAGAGGTAGTACTGCTATTAAGGAATTTAAGTCTAATAGGTTTTAAATAGAGTAATAAATTTCTGGATTAAGCGTGTACACAAAGCGGCCAAGGTCTAATAATCAACTATTGGCATATCTGAGGATGAGCAGAACAGCAATTATGTCACGCAAAGAAAAATGAAAAAGAAGAAAAAGTGAAAAGAATGAGAAGGAAAGAAAAAAGGATCAAATGGTCAGTAGAGCTAAACAAAAAATTAAAAAAAAGTACACACACATATACCTCTAAAATAAAAATTATAATAGGAAGAAAAAAAGTTAATAGAAAACAAAAAAAAATAAATGTTAAAAATTAAAAATTGAAAAAAAACTTAGAAAATTTTTTTTTATAAAGGTACAAAAAAAGAGTTCTTTGATTTTTTTTGGCAGGGGGATGGGAAGATCCTGTCTCTCCCTGTGTCCTTAACCTGTCTCTTGTTGGAGTCTCTGGTCTGCTTGTGGTTTTTGATTTTCCTGTGGCTTGAATGGTTTCTTAAGTCAGTTATGGCAGGCAGAAAAATCACAGCAGATGATTCTTGACCACAGGTGAAGCTCTGGGTAGGGTCGCAACCATTGAACCTCATTCTCCTCACAGTACAGTTGTGAGGAAAAAAGGGATTTATACAGAGGGATCACTGAAGCATGGCTAGGCACAGAGAGAGTGGCCTACAGAGAAGGTTCTTGGCAATTCTGTGAGCAAATTACAGGAAGATACCCGGAAAGGGCTCAGGTGGGCCCTGTTATTAATGGTGCAACAGATGTGGGATTATCAAACAAAACATGGCTCTCTTTCATCATTACCCTATCCCCAGGAGGAAGAGGATCCTTCACTGTGTTGAGTTTTGCAGCTGGCAAAACCAAGGCACAGAGAAGCAAGGTGACCTACTTATGACTTCAACTTCACAGGAAGCTCTGCCTGACTTTGCTACCATGCTCCCTAGGACAATGGGTGCTATTCAGTCCAGTTCTTGTGTTAGGAAGTTCACTTCTTTTCAATCGTGGGGCTGGAACTCTAGGCCTGGGTGCTGTTCCCGAGAGCCTCAGCAAAAGGCTAGTGCTCTACCACTTGAGCCCACAGCACTACTTCTGATTTTCTGGTGGTTCTTTGGAGATAAGAGTCTCACAGAAGTTCCTGCCTGGGCTGGTTATGAACCATGATATTCATATCTCAGCCTCCCGTGTAGTTAGGATTAGAATTCTGAGTTACCGGCACCAGACTTAAATGCAATTCTGACTTTTTTCTCTCACTTTCCCAAGACCTGGTTGAATGGGTGCTGGAAGAGGGGCCCCAGCATCCCCATGTGGTTGGAACCCAAGGTGGCCCTCTCATTCTGGAGGTGGGCTGTGGGTTAGTAGCTGTCTCGCTAGCTTGTTGAAACAGATTCATGAGATAAGCCCTTCTGTTCCCTGGCTAGACCGTGACAGTTATTCATTGTCCATCCAGCCTTACTAGACTTACTGTATTGTATTGCTTTCTACATCATTTTCTAGCACCTGGCCAAAATAATGATATATAGTTACGGAATGAAAATGTAATGCCATCTTAAGAAAGTTATCTAGGGCTCTGGGAATTTGGCCTCATGGTACGGTGATTGTCTAGCAGCCATGAAACCCTGGGTTCATTCCTTAGTAACACATTAAAAAAAAAAAAAACACTGGAAGTGGTTCTGTGACTCAAGTGGTAGAGTGCTAGCCTTGAGCTAGGAAAAAACCTCAGGAAAATTCCCTACCCCTGAGTTTAAGCCCTTCGACTGGAAAAAAGAACAAAAACAAAACAAACAAATAAAACATTTAGTTATTAAATGCAAAATAAAGAACCCATACTTACAATATATAATTGCTTCTTCCATACTGACACCTGACAACAGTCTCTAATTTATGTACTTTACTTATATTAGGATACAGTGTTGAAAAAAGTTTTGTTCATTAAGTCACAGCAATTAATGCCAGGAATGTGCTTAGATGTCAGGTAAAGTTTAATTCTGGAAATTCAATGATTCCAGGATTTGTGTCATCACTGCTAATTACAAAGAGAAGGGTAGGCTAAGTGTGATTTGAAATCTTTTTGGTGAGTTATGGAACCAAAATGGCAGAGGCTAATTAATAGTTGTGAAAGAAAATAAGGAATAACTCCAGATAGAAGGACTAAATGATAGTAATTAAGGTATACCAGAAACTGTTCTAGAGAACCATTTTTAGTTATTGTAGAACTTGTTGTCAACTAGGCTTTTCCTCATTGCTTTTAGCATTCTAAATCTCTTAGGCTAGCTCTTAGTGTCTGTGTGATAAATGTATCTCCTTCTATGCTATTCTTTCATACCTTATCTCTTTTGTTTTCTAAAAATCTCATTCTTTCTATATTTCTCTATGAACATTTCCTGATACTAAATAGACCTATACAGATGGCAGAGGATGCTAATGTAAGGGTCCCAAAGCTCATCAGTCATTAATGTAACAAAATGGAAAAGGAGGAATTATTTATTGCTACTTCAATTTTTCTGAAATGCTGCAATGTAATCATCTGGTTAAAATTACCATTCTTTGACTACACAGTGTCATTCAGTGCACATAAATGCAAAAATGAGCCAGGTGCTGGTGGTCTACACCTGTAATCCTAGCTACTAAGGAGGTTGTGACCAGAGGATTATGGTTCAAAGCCAGCCTTGTCAGGAAAGTCCATGAGACCCTAACCTTCAATTAACCACCAGAAACCAGGAGGTGGTGCTATAGCTAATCACCCAGGATCAGAGTTCAAGCCCCATAAGAACAAAAGTGGTGAAATATGACTTTAAGTTTCCCCAAAAGGAATGACAAGATCAATAATCTTCCCAACCAAAAAAAAATTCCAAAATTATTCAGTGCACCTACTTTTGCTGAATTATGTTATGGATTCTTTGCTGGACATATTCCCTAAAACCAAATCCTTTAACTAGGGATACACGTGGACCCATTGCAACAATGAGATGTACAAGTCGTTATGTCGAAAAACGAATTTTACAACTTTGGTGGGGGGGGGGAATCAGGTGGGGGGGTATATGGGAAGGGATGGGAAGGGGAAACAAAGAGGAGGCAACATTGCTTGATAAGAAATGTACTTGTTATCTTGCCCATGTAATTGTAACTCCTCTGTACGGTATGCTCACATAAAAGAAAGAAATAATGGTCAAATATTAGCTTTACAATAAACTTCATCTAATATTTCTCATTTGAAAAGAGAAGACTGTACAGTTGATGTCACTTGGCTTTCTTACTATCTTAGTTCAAAGCCAACCCAGGCAGGAGAGTCTGTCAAACTCCTATCTGTAATTACACAGCAAAAAATCGAGAAGTGGAGTTTTGGTTCAAGCAGTAGAGTACTAATTTTTGGGGGCTGGTGGGCAGGAACAAAAACTGTTCAGGGACAGGGTCCAGCCTCTGGGTTCAAGCCCCAGAACCAACATAAACTAAACAAAAAAGCAAACAAAAAAACAGATATTTCATTGGGACCCTCCTTAAAGGAGTACTGGTCTGAGAAGTGGCTCCTTTTGCTGATCATACGCACTGGATGCTCTTTTGGAATCCTTATTGCTCTGGAGAACTCAGGACCAAACTAAAGGAATTGATAACTGACTCCTGCAATAAAAGAATCATGTCAGGAGTGAAATATCCATCCATAAAACACTTTAAAAGCTCCATGTCTTTGTTTCTTTGCAGTAGAATTTTTGGGGGGGCGTCAGGTCGTGGGCCTGAACTCGGCCTCGGTGCTTTTCCTCAGGTCTTCAACTCAAGGCTAGCACTCTACCACTTGAGCCACAGCACCACTTCTGGCTTATTTTTTCTTATGTGGTGCTGAGGAATCGAACCTAGGGCGTCAGGCATGCAAGGCAATTTCTCTACTACTGAGCCACCTTTCCAGCCCCAGCAGTAGAACATATTTAAAACAACGTTATTTCCTTTTATTTTATGCTGGCCATCAAATGGCACATTATTTTTTTTTGTAATTCTCTCAACAAGAAGTTTCCAGAAAAATTATATATGAGTAAAAACACACTAGAAAAAGTCAAGGACAGAGTTTTCTTCAAGCCTTCGGATTCTCTTCTTTTACAGTAAAAAGGAAAGCACAAGTTAACTTGAACTTTGTCAATACTCTATGTTCCATTCTTCTTCTGGGATCAGTTTCCACATCCAGTAACAGTTACTTCCAGGAACAATCTATGGTGCTGCTTGAGATATAGTGAATGATTTCTGGCTTCACCGAAATAACACAAGGACATCTTTGGACCTGAAGTAACACGAGTTTCAGAGACAACTTAGTAAAGAGAAAATATGAAATTTATATTGCTTATAAATACATTATCCATGAGTATATTGAGTTCAAACATTGTAAAGTCTCTGTAAATTAAGGTGAATTTTAAAAGGGAAGATGTTTCTCAGATTTTTTTTTTTTGTGAGTGTATGTGATGCGCATTATTTCCCAAGTGTACATGAATTTGGTAACTCATGTTAACTATAGCAATAATAAGAGAAAGAGAAATTCTGTGTTTAAGTATAAGGGTTCAATACACTATAGAAGACTCTACGAATAAGACCACTTTGAAACAATAAAGCCAAGTCCAGATTTATGAGAGTGATATAGAGAAAGCATTACTCCTACGTGGAACAGGAAGTATGAGGCCACTCCCTTTCTAAATCATGCTTGCTAATGACACAACTTTGTAGAAAGTAGAATGGAAGAATAATTCTGTTTTCAATGCAAGTCAGATATAAGAGTATAGACTTAATTGGAAAAAAAGTCCATCTTGAGATAGCAGGGATTATACTAGCTATGAACTGGTAGATAAGATCACATTTTTTTCTTTCCTTTACTTATATATTGTTTGTTGGTGGTGGTCTTAGAACTTGAACTCGGGGCCTGGGCACTGTCCCTCTGCTATTCAGCTCAAGGCTAGAACTCTACCACTTGAGCCACAGTGCTGCTTCCAGTTTTCTTGCAGTAAATTGGAGAAAAGTGTCTCCGGGACTTTCCTACCTGGGCTGGCTTTGAACCCTAATCCTCAGATCTCACCACCACCCAGCATAGTATCACATTTCTTACAGTGTACACTCAGCATATGTAATGTTTATGTTCATCTATCTTTATATGAATTCTTGATTTAAAAATCTGGCTTACAGTTTAGACTTTACACTCACAAAAATGTTTGTAGTTTAATAGTTGATTCTACTGGACAAATAAAACCTAAGAATGTAAAGGAGTCTGGGAAGTTCAGTTTGCATCCTGCCTGGGCAGAACAGTCTTTGAAAAACTATAATTAACCAGCCAAATCTGGATTGGAAGCATGGATCAAGTATTGGAATACCAGGCATGAGCAAGTTTGCTGAATAAGATCTTGACGCTTTTGCATACATACATACAATCATACACATATATATACAGAGACACTTATATGTGCACACACAAATACACATATGAAGCAAGTCTCAGAATATGTAGAAAAGTTAGAAAACAATAGAAAATATGTCCTGAGTAAGACTAGAATCAAGTGATAATTTTTAAAATTAGAAAATCCTCAAGCGAACTTTCTTCAAAAAAGTTTGAGAAAATTACATAGATAGGGATAAGAGATAGTAAGAAAGCCAAGTAATCAATACTAAAAGGATTAAATCCATGGAGAAATGAATCAGAGACCCCGCAGGTGCATTTGAAAATGTTCATATCCTGTCTCAAATGTTAGAACATCTTCGAAAATAGTACATGAACAGTCTGAGAAGTTTAGTTGATAATATAACTGGAGAAGATCAGAATTGCTAGTCTATATATAGATTAAATAAACCAAGAAGGGCCTGGGAAGGTGGCTCAGTGGTAGAGAGCTTGTGTTGCATACATGAAGCCCTGGGTTCCATTCCTCAGCACTACATAAGCAAAATGAAAAAAGCCGGAAGTCCCTCTGTGGTTCAAGTGGTAGAGAGCTAACCTTGAGCTGAAGAGCTGAGGGACAGCACCCAGGCCCAGAGTTCAGGCCCCATGATCGGACCCAAAAATAAATAAATATATAAATAAATATATAAATAAACCCAGAAACTATGGTGGGGCTATGTGATACAAGCCTTCAATTCTAGCACTCAGACTGACAGGAGATTAGAGACTGGAATTACATAGTGATACCTTCCCTGGACCAAGTAGTATAATTTTGTCTTAATAAAAGAAACCAAACAAGTTGGAAATTTGGGCTAATTTTGTCATTATGTTTTGAGAAGTCATTTCCTATTGAAATGCAACTCATATATAATTCTCAGTTTTGCTTTTAAATGCTCTCTTCATTAAAGAACATTCCTAGATGCAAAATGGCTCATAATTCCCATCCAAAATTTGAAAAAGTAAGTAATTATCATTCTGTTAGATTCCAAGGAAAGGATGAAGGATTACAAAAGTTTAAGCATGGAGGAAAAGCAAAGTTCATCTAATGTAGGACTTTATCCATCTTCCTAAATTAGAGTTTAGACTTCAAATAAATACTTTGGTTTTGTTTGTAATTTCATATTCTATAGGATGCTACAAAATTCTTTTTAAGTAGCGTGTTTAATTGACAAATTTACAAATGTTTCTTGCATTCAATTTGCCTAGCATATTGTCTCAAGAGAGTTACAATTAGAACTCAGTTAATAGATAATTCCAACAGTTCCTGTATAAAATGATAATGTGCCACGCCCATTCCAGTGGAGTCTGCTTAGCATGGGAAACCAGTTTTCAGACCTGAGAATGAGGCTTCAAAGAGACCTATCTCTGAGAATGGGACTTCACCAAAGTCTAGCTCAGAGAATGGGGCTTTACAGAGACCTATCTCTGAGTATTGGGACTTCACTGAAGTCTACTTCGGAGAATAGGGCTTCAAAGAGGCCTACCCCTGGAATGGCTGGCAAGCCCCTGGGAAAGATGTGTTTCTGTTCTTGCTTTTCTTTTCCTCACTGTATAAGAGTGCCTATTAATCTTTTACTGTTCCTGCTGCTCATTGTACTTACTCATGCTCAAAGTTCCTCTATTCAAAGCTCTTTCTTAAGAGTGTTGATGACTCCAATATCTGATGAGTGTCTTAAAAATATGACTAACTCACCAGAGTTAAGTGCTACCCTGGAAGCCCCTCTTATGGAGGCTAGTAGACAAGTCATAGGTAAATATAAAAGTATTGGGGGTTTCACGATGTTACTTCAGCAGAAGGAATTGTCTGTAAGAGATTTACAAGAAGCTGTAGGCACGGCTAGAACAGAAAGAATGTATGGCAATTGCTGAGATAACTACTTAGGAGAAAGAACTTCCTGTTACTCTCTTTCATTTACTAAGAGACTTGCTAGATCTAGGCCTCCGTGACCTTACTATTAAAGAAGGAACAGGAAAGATCTTATGGGACAGTTAAGGCCTCTATAGAAATAAGGTAATGGTTAGTTGGTGACAAACATGGAAACCCATTATATTTCTTAGAGATAAGCCGGAAACAAGTGCCTATCAGGCGACCAGCTGGTGACCACCCAAGAATGAAGCCCTGCAGCAAGATTGTGTAACCTTTTGCCCTTTCAGGCGACCAGCTGGTGACCACCCAAGAATGAAGCCCTGCAGCAAGATTGTGTAACCTTTTGCCCTTTCTCACGGAGACTTTTTGCTATAAAAGTTTGTTATCCTCTGCATTAAATCGCACTCAGCATCCACTCCTCTTGTGTGTGAGTTGTCTGTTTGCCATCTTCCCACCTATTCCAGTTCCTCCACTAGGTGTCCTCCGTCTTCCCGACAGAGCCGTTCCGAGGCAATAATGTAAATAATGTAGACTGAGTTGCCAAGAAATGGATATTAATTTATAAATTTAGAAAAAGAGCAATTTTTTGAGGCTTTGGTATAACATTGTATGAAGAGAATAATTGTGTTACTTCTTTCGTCTACCTGTATGTAACACAGGAAGCAATTTCCTTAATTACATGCCTCTGTATACAATGAGAAAAACGCTAGGTTTGGAGTTTGTTTTATTTTTGTTTTTGTTTTATTGCTTTGTCATAGGGCTTGAACTCTGGACCTAGACACTGTCTCTGAGCCTCTTAAGCCCTACCACTTCAAGCTCAGTACCACTTGTGTCTGGCTTTTGCTGAGAAGTTTATTGGAGATAAGAATCTAGGGAACCTTCCTGCCTGGGTGGGATTTGAACTGAAATCTTCCGATCTTAGCATCCTAAATATCTATGATAGTTAAAAAGTATAAATATAAATAATATTTGCAAGAATACCAGTGGAGGAAAAATGATGCAACCCAGTTTATTGTGGTGTTCTTTCTAGAACATGGAGGGCATCACATTAGCATAGGTGTAGTATTTTTTCCAATAGAAATAAGCTATTTGTGATGTGAATTAAGGGAATTTTGAGGTGCACCCTACAAGTTGGAAACTGTTGGGCTAGGATAAATTTATGGCACAAATTTTAGGATTGATAGTCATAGAAATAATAGCTTAATCTGATAAACAATTGCTTTCTCTTGAAGAATTAATTATAACCGATGCTTCATAGTTTTATCCTATATCAGAATGTTGCTATTTTTCTGTTCACTTCTCAATCTATAACACCCCATTGGAAAATGCATCTATTGCAGAATTACATAACATGCAAACAGGTACTATTTTGAATCTCTCAGGTATTGAATGTTCAGAATTTGAAAGTGAGTAGTTTTTAGTAGTTATTATTTTGAGGAATACACATATTCTGTCCTCTTAACAACTTATTTACTTTTAAACATATGGCTTTCTATAGAATTATGCGGTTTTCAGTTTTAGTATGAGAAAGTACTAATTTATTCTTTTTTGAAAATATTGGCAATTAAATTGTGAAAAAATTGTCAAGTTATATAACATTCAAGTTGATGGCCCTCTGATAAAGAAGGGGTAATTAATTCAAATTAGATGCCAAATAGTACTGATTTTTTAAAAAGTTACTACATGAAGAATAATATTTACTATACCAATACAGTGAAATTTTATTTCATGTAGCTTAGTTTTTAAATTTAATTTTAATGTGAAAGTGATGTGCATTGGGTTAGCAATTGTAAGGCAGTGAATATATAACTGTTCAAACTTGTTATCCCCTCTCTCATTTTTCTCACAGTTTTCCTTCACCCCAAAACCCCTCACAAGTTGTAATGTACATTTCCAACTTATCTTGTGAGTATTGCTATTGCATTGGTTTGCCCTTTGTCCTTTGTCTCGCCAATTTGTTGTTCTTCTTCCCTTCCCTAATTAAGATAAATGTATACACAATACACAGGGTACCAAAATCAAACACAGTAGGAGATAACCCATAGGGGAAAAACCCAAGGAAAATAGAAATCACATAGCACATTAAAAACAACAACTGCAAATAAATATCTCTTTCCATATCTTGGAGTTCATTTTGCTCAGCATCAGCTTATATGTTCATATATATGCCTAACAAAGCCACTGGAAAATAATAGTTTCATGGATAATAGATCATGAAAACAACATGTTAACTGTTTTTGATTGTAAAGGTGGAATTAGGATTGGTAAATTCTCCATTCTGATCAAGGAATTTCAAAAGAGTTTTTAAACTATGACAGGTAAATTTTAATTGTTCAAACGTTTTAACTTAGCCTATTAAAATTTAAAATTGCCTGGGAAAATAGGCTTTCATGCAAAGAAATCCATGGAGACTTAGCTGAGAGGTAAAATGGCTCATTTTCACACTAAACAAACAAGCCTCACAAACCGTGCTGTAAATCCTGTAGGTTAACATGAGAACTGTCCTTACCCAGGATATATAGTCTTACTGTGAGAAACAAGGTTGTAGTGGAATTTAAACTCAAAGTTTTTTTTTTTAAATAAGACATCAAAATTTGTGAATTGACCTTTAATTACTAAACAGTAATTCTCTTAAAAAGATAATTTTGACTGGAACTCTAAAGCCAAAATATTTAGGGAGAATGTGCCCTTCAAATTAAAGAACGTATTGAGTTTACACTTTTCTGTTTGTAATACGTTCCACAATGTCTTTGCAAGTGATACACTGAAACACAGAAAAAATCTGATTGGATAATTCAAACCAATGATTTCACATTTCTAAGTAGCTCAAAAATATAATATCCTCATTAACATGAGATAGTGAAAACTTCTCTTATTGCATAAGCCAAAAAGTTTAGGGATCAGAAAAAAATTGAGCAAATTGAAAAGGTAAGAAAACGCGTTCTTAGAGGCCCTAGCTAAGGATACTGACTTCAGCAGTGGAGGAGGCCAAAACTTTTTCATATAAATTGTCTTAATGTTTTTGCTACCTAAAGTGATTTTACAGAGCCTATTTGGCTCAGTATAATGCAAAACAAATTGAATGAAGACATGAAAATAAATTCCACCTCCAAATAAAAGAGTTTTCAAAGAGAAACCATGAAGATGTAGCAGTGGCGGATGCAGTATAGTCCTTCACCTTCACTAGACTTGAAGCCAAAAAGCTGTGATTAATCGGAAATCAGGCAAGAGCTAAGAGGGGACATAGAAGTAGGACATACAAGTATTGTCCTTTGTAACAGACAATGTAATCCAAGGAATGGGTGATTTAACTCTATTCTTCTCCATACATCTTGTTGAGCAAAAGCAAGACCAAGGGAAAAATAATCTATTGAAATAATTTTGCAAAGAATAATTTCACTGTTCCTGATATGGTATCTAAGGAAAGTCTTAAGAGAGAAGATAAAAGTCGTAAGAGAGAAGATAAAAATGGATTATACTTCAGTTTCCTCTAAACATCTTGTTAGCGAAATATATCTTTGAGGTTAGATGTGATTGAACCAAAAAGGGGTGGAGTACTTATTTTTGTGGGCACATTAAACACAAGAAGATTTCAAGGTAAAAGAAAAAATAAAAAAATATTATAGCTAAATATTTGTGATTACAGGTTCTTGGACTGGATTTTTGGAGACAAAGATTTGCATTAGTGTTGGTCTTCATTAACATAGATGTTGGATTTTCGTGGCAACCAAATGAAAAGAGGAAGTTTAATGGACTCCTTTGGACAAGTACATAGCATGATAGAAATTAATGGCAAATAATATTTAATAAATTATTTTGAACAATTACTTTGCGAGAACGAAGAAGGAAAGATATAATTGAAAATCACTTGACTTTATTAAAAGTATGAAAATAGAGTAGTGAAGAGATTGAGAGAAAATAAAGAGGACTGCTTTCTCTCCAGTGGAGTAATAGGTTCTTGATCTTGTTTCTTCCATTCTGTCTTCACAAGCTACCAAGTGTGCCTCAGGACTCGAGTATCCAGTTCAGACGAAGAACATTCGCAGAAGAAAATATTTGCAGTAGATATAGGTGATTTATAACCTTAGACAATCTATTTAAATCTGTTTAAAATTCTCCCCTACCCCAAACTGCCCTCTTTGAACAGCTTTGTTTGCTTTTCCAAAGACTGACCTTCATTAACTATTTAAAATTTTGAGAGGTCATATTCATACTCTCTAGAGAATGCTGTTTGGTTGTAATTTTTGTGTGTTTTTGTTTGTTGTTGTGTTTTTTAACTGAATTTCAAAAGGTTGTGCAAGTGTGTTACAATTAAATATGTCCATCAAATTGTCTAATGCTCCTGGATCAGAGTCACTCCTTCTATCATTCTGAACCAACCCTTTCTCCAAGATTTATTTCACATTTACCACTTCCTTTCTTACATGTGTACATTGAGTATTCTAGCTGTACTTGCCCATTGTTCTATTTTTCATTCATTCTATTTCTTTACTATTGTTCCTCTCTGTTTTCAATTTCCTGATAGTCATTCTGTTAAACTGCATGTTAATACTTTGAAAGGTTTATATACATTCCATGGAGTTTCAATCCCACATATACTTGAACTGATGTCAGCTTATATTTCCATAATTCATTCATCTGCAATAACAATTTGCAAGACTGGAGATGTGAAGCACTTAGACATGATTTTATTCTCATTCATTTGGAAGATTAATCTTTAGTCAGCAAGAAAGTTTAAAAATGACTTAGAATATATTCCTAACTACTAGTTTTTATAAATCGCTTTGTACAATGGTGTGTGATTATTTTATTTTACATAGGATAATATTTTCTACTACCTATAAGTTTTGGAAAAAGAAGAAAACTAAAATTTACTAGTGTAGAGGAATATGATAGAAATAGAAGATATATTTTATGTTTGTCACATCTCTGATCAGTACCCATATGCAAGACTTAAAGTCATATTTCTTACAATGTTAGACAGATAGGGAAAACATAAAACAACACATGATAAGGCAACTCTTAGTGACTTTTTAAAATGTACATTCTTATGTGATGAAATTTACTTTGTTAGCTAATATTTGGGTTTGAAATATGGGAGGCTGATCTATTTAACACATTTCTGGAAGGCACCTACTGAACATCAAAAATGGTGGGTGTACTATTTCTACACTTTAATGAATGAATTTGGTTGGTATTAGTGCTGAGTAAGTAAATCAACTCTATTGGAACTTGCTCCCTACACTTGAAAACCTTGTAATGTCACTATCATCTACTTGTCAAGTGTAATTTTGGCAAATGTGATTTTAAAAAGTTTATTTGAAAATGAATATACTTTCAGGAGATTAAATGTAGGTTATCATTGGTTTGAGAATGACAACATTCATTTTTATACTACAGAACCTAGTTTTCTGAAGTACCAGTGTTTTGAAGCACTAAGGATCTTCTTAATGTTTTTCTGATCAATCCCCCTGAGCTGTGCTGCCCTCAGAGTAACCCCAAAAGAGAGCTGTGCTGCCAAAGAGAAAAATAGTTCTCAGAGAAACCACTGGTTTCCACCAACCCTGTCCACCCTTAAGGAAGAGAACAGTTGCGCAGGTGTTCCAGCAGAAAAAAAAGGGAAGTGTGATCAGGGAGGACATAAAACCCCTGAACTTGTGAACTTGCTTGTGTGGAAACCCCATGAACTTGTGAACTTGCTTGTGTGGAAACCCCTTACACTTGTTTGTTTGAAACTATAAAATCTGTGCTAATTTTGAGCTCAGGGCCTCTTAACATCACCAGTTACTGAGTGCACGGAAGACCAAGCTCAAGCTTGCAATAGACGACTGTTTGCTGTTTGCATTGATCATAGACCCTGGTGGTCTGAGAGGGGGCATCTGAAAACTGGACACTCCAGTGTGAGCCAGCAGCGCCTGGCTTGGTGGTATTATTTTTTAATAAAATCATTTATTTCCACATTTTGATGGACTAAGATATAGTTTTCAACTTATTGGTATTAGTTCAAATAACATTCTCATATAAATACAATTCAATAACCAATGTTTTCCAATGATATATTAAGACTATGTTCTTCAATACATCTGTGAACACATGACACAATTTACATAATACCACTTACGTACGTGTAGTTGTCTTAAAAGGACACAGGTTTTAGGGCCAGGAGGTAATATTTATTTTTATTTCTGCCTGAAACAATTTGTGACTTTTTACCAACAAACTGAAATTGACTCTTTCCTTATTTGCAAGCTAAGTTGGAAAACGTGAGGACTCTTCACTTTTCCTTTTTCCTGCTCTAGAATTCAACAAATATATTCTTCAATATTTCTGGTAAGTTACATCCATTTACAGATGAGAAATGTAAGGCCAACAGTCAATAGAGTGAGTAAATAATGATACTATAATTTGTGTCTGAGCACTTCACTCCGTGTGCTTACAAGGAGAATAATTTGGTGATGGAGAGGACCAATATGAAAAGACTGTGGGGAAAAAGCATACTTTGTAAATGGTTGTTTGAGGACTAGGTGATCAGTGATGAGTATTTGAAACAGGCTGGTGTCAGGGGCAAAAAAGGGGTAAATAGAAATCATATTAGTGACAGAAACTGAGAAAATCTTGATCATTCATCTTATCTAATGGGCAGGAGTAGAAGGGTAAGAAGAAATCTGAAGTACTTGCACTTCTCTGGCTGGAAACTGTTAGTGATATTCTTATGATAAGGATTACAGGTGGAAAAGATGGATTTAGAGGTAAAAATTCTCTGATTGTTCTAAAATTTATGTTAAATACATGCAAAGATAGGTCTGTTTAGACATCATCAAAATATCCACGACCATTAATGTGAAAAAGAATAATAAAATTGGAGGCATTATTAAAGGGAAGAGGAAAAGGAAAGTTCTGACACAAGTGTGAGCAATGTGAACAAAAGTGTGGACAAGATTGGAAGAAAGAGATAAACAAGGAAACAGAAATGTAATAAACACAGATTTACAGAAGTAAAGGAAGGAAAGAATTTTCAGGAAAATATTGTAGGAAATATATTATCTAGATTTGAAAACTAAAAGGACATAGACAATTTCAATAAGAACAGTGTTTTGGAGAAAGTCATACTGATAAAATTTTGAGATATGAATATGAAGCCATAAAATTCTGGATCCATAAATTCAACAGATCCTGTTGATGTTAAATGTTGGGACCAAATGCTTTTATCCCAACCTTAGAAGAACTATACAGATATAACTATCATGAACTTTACTCAGAGGTATTCTGTGAATATTTTTGAAGATTAGTTTAGCCAGGAGATTATAGATTGAACTACAGCACAGACAAGCCTAATTTATCCTACAGTTCCAATGAGTGACCCATGTATCTATATCAGTTTTGGATTTTATTGAAATACCTTTAGATATGTTTGGATACCTTAACACCTACTCATTACAAATGTAGGACAAGTAACACCAAGTATTAGATTGAACATTCAGCTTTATAGATGGACTGAAGACTCCTCGAATTGATTCTTCTTTAGAATAGAAAATGCCTTATAAATGCGTAGATTATTTCTTTGTTGCTTTGTATGACCCTCCCCCACAGTATACCCCGTGCTTTCACTGTATTTGATGTTGGTATAATTTGTGGAGGGGAAGGGGAAAAACAAGTCGTTTACATAGGGATACAGGTGGACCCATTGCAACAATGAGAAGTACAAGTCGTTATGTCGAAAACGAACTTTACATCTTTGGTGGGGGACGGGGATGAATGGGTGGGGGGATGGGAATAGGATGGGAAGGGATGGAAAGGGAAAACAAAGGAGGAGGCTACAATGCTTGATAAGAAATGTATTCATTACCTTGCCCATGTAATTGTAACCCCTCTGCACAGTATTTTCTTTCTTTTTTTTGTTTGTATTTTTTTTAATTTTAATTTATTTTATTTGAGACCATACTGTACAGAGGGGTTACAATTACATGGGCAGGATAATGCATACATTTCTTACCAAGCATTGCAGCCTCCTCCTTTGTTTACCCTTCACCTCCCTTCCCAGCCTCCCCCCTCCCCACCACACAATTCTTCCTCCCATTCATCCCCCCACACCAACACTGTAAAGCTCGTTTTTGACATGACATTTTGGACTTCTCATGGTTGCAACAGGTCCACCTGAAACCTTAAACGACTTGTTTGTCCCCATCTCCTCCACAAGTTATACTGACATCAAATATAGTGAAAGCGGGGGTTACACTGTGGAGGGACATACAAAGCAACAAAGAAATAATCTTATAAATGCGTTAGAAACACATGCATGAAAGAAAAAAAAACATTAAAATACATATTTAAGGGATCGTTTTCCTAACATCACATTATCTGACCTTTTCCGCTTGACTCATACATATACTAGATATTGCATATAAGGGAAACCATGGGACCTATGTTTCTTTGGGCCTGGCTTACTTCACTTAATATAATTTTTTCCAAGCCTTTCCATTTCCTAACAAATGGGGAAATGTCATTCTTTCTGATGGAGGCATAGAATTCCATTGTGTATATATACCACATTTTCTTGATCCATTCATCTACTGAGGGGCATCTGGGTTGGTTCCATATCTTAGCTATGGTAAATAATGCTGCAATAAACATAGTTGTGCTGGTAGCTTTAGTGTGGTCTTGTTTGTAAACATTTGGGTAAATGCCCAAAAGTGGGATTGCTGGGTCATAGGGGAGTTCTATGTGTAGTCTTTTGAGGAACCTCATACTGCTTTCCAAAGTGGTTGAACAACTTTACATTCCCACCAACAATGAAGTCAGGTTCCTTTCTGTCCACATCCCCTCCAGCATCTGTTGTTGTTAGAGTTCTTGATTTTTGCCATTCTAACTGGAGTGAGGTGATATCTCAATGTTGTTTTGATTTGCATTTCTTTTATGGCTAGGGATGTTGAACATTTTTTCATGTGTCTATTGGCCATCCTTCTTTCTTCTTCAAAGAAGTTTCTCTTTAAGTCTTTCGCCCACTTATTTATTGGGCAGTTGTTTCTTTTTGGATTTGTTGTTGGGTGGTTTAATTTTTTGAGTTCCAAGTATATTTTAGATATGAGACCTTTGTCCGTTGTATGGCTAGTAAAGATCTCCCAAACCGTGGGCTTTCTATTGATCTTGCTAGCTATGTCATTTGCCCTCCAGAAGCTCTGCAACGTTATGCAATCCCATTTGTCCAACCTTTCTTTGATTTGTTGTGTTTCCGGGTCTCTATTCAAAAAATTTTGGCCTGAGCCAAGGAGACCTAGGGTTTCTCCTATTCCATCCTGTAATGTTTTCAGAGTGACTGTTTTGAGTTCAAGGTCTTTGATCCATTTGGAGTTGATTCTGGTGCAGGGTGATATATAAGGATCTAGCTTTAGTTTTCTACATGTAGTTAACCAATTTTGCCAGCACCATTTACTGAAGAGGCTGTCTTTCTTCCATTGTATTGTTTTAGCTCCCTTATCGAAGATTAGATGGCTATAGGTCTGTAGGTTCATTTCTGGGTTTTCAATTCTATTCCATTGGTCCTGAGGTCTGTTCTTATGCCAATACCAAGCTGTTTTGATTACTATGGCTTTATAGTAGAGTTTGAAATTTGGTATTGATATTCCTCCAGCAGTGTTCTTTCCGTTGAGGAGCGTTTTGGCTATTCGGGGTCTTTTATTGTTCCATATGAATTTTTGGATTGCCTCTTCTATATCCTTGAAGAATGAGGGTGGAATTTTGATAGGTATTGCATTGAATTTGTAGATAGCCTTGGGAAGTATTGCCATTTTCACGATGTTAATCTTTCCAATCCAGGAGCATGGGAGGTTTGCCATTTTTTAAGTTCTGTGTTGATTTCTTTTTTCAAGATTTTAAAATTTTCATCATAGAGGTCCTTCACTTCTTTAGTTAAGTTAATTGCTAGGTATTTTATTTTTTGTGGGGCTATTACAAATGGAGTTGCTTTCCTAATTTCAGCCACACTTTTCTCATTGTTGGCATACAGAAAAGCCATTGATTTTTGGGGGTTAATTTTATACCCTGCTACTTTGCCAAAGTTTTGAATCAGCTTGAGTAATTTGGGAGTAGAGTCTATGGGATTCTTTAAATACAAGATCATGTCATCTGCAAAGAGGGAGAGTTTTATTTCTTCTTTCCCTATTTGGATGCCCTTTATGTCTGCATCTTGTCTTATTGCTGTAGCTAGGCATTTTAATACTAGATTGAAGAGAAGTGGAGAGAGGGGGCATCCTTGTCTTGTTCCTGAGTTAAGAGGAAATGGCTTTAGTTTTTCACCATTGAGTATAATGCTGGCTATAGGTTTGTCATATACAGCCTTTATTGTATTGAGCAATGTTCCATGGATTCCTAATTTTTCCAAAACCTTCATCATAAAGGGGTGTTGGATCTTGTCGAATGCTTTTTCTGCATCTATTGAGATAACCATGTGGTTCTTATTCTTGCTCCTGTTGATGTGATGAATAATATTAACTGATTTGCGTATATTGAACTGGCTTTGCATCCCTCTAATGAATCCTGTTTGATCGTGGTGTATGATTTTTTGGATGAATTGTTGAAGTCGATTGGCCAAAATTTTGTTGAGAAATTTTGCATCAATATTCATCAAAGAAATGGGTCTATAGTTCTCTTTCTTTGATGAGTCCCTGCCTGGTTTTGGGATGAGGGTTATGATGGCTTCATAGAATGTGTTCGGTAGTGAGCTTTCACTTTCAATTTCATTGAAGAGTTGGAGGAGAATTGGTGTGAGCTCTGCTTTGAAGGCCTTGTAAAATTCCGCTGTAAACCATCTGGTCCTGGACTTTTCTTAGCTGGGAGGTCTCTTATTGCTGTTTCTATTTCAATGCTTGATATGGGCCTGTTAAGATAGTTTAACTCATCTTGGTTTAGTTTTGGCATGTCAGTATTTGCTAGGAAGAGGTCCATTTCTGTCAAGTTCTCAAACTTATTAGCATAAAGTTTTGAGAAGTATTCCCTTATAATGTTCTGAATCTTGGTTGTTTCCGTGGTGATGTTTCCATTCTCATCTCTGAGTTTATTAATTTGGGTGTGTTGTCTTCTTTTTCTGATAAGATTTGCTAAGGGTCTGTCAATTTTGTTAAGTTTTTCGAAGAACCAACTCTTTGTTTTGTTGATTCTTTCTATAGTTTTTTTGGATTCTAATTCATTTAATTCTGATTTAATTTTAATTATTTCTGTCCTACTGGATTGGGGTTTATCTTGCTGTTCTTTTTCAAGGAGGTTTAGATGTGTCATTAAATTGTTAGTTTCAGATCTCTCCAATTTGTTGATGTAGGAGCTCAGAGCTATAAACTTGCCTCTGAGTACTGCCTTTGCTCTGTCCCAGAGGAGCTGGTAATTTGTGTGTTCGTTTTCGTTGAATAGCATGAACATTTGAATTTCCTTTCTAATCTCTTCCATGACCCACACATGATTCAGCAGTGTGTTGTTCAGCCTCCATGTGATACCGGACTTTCTTTGGTGGCTTTTGGTGTTGAGTTCTAATTTTATTCCCTTGTGGTCAGAGAGAATGCAAGGTATAACTTCAATGTTTCTGAATTTAGACAAGTTTTCTTTGTGGCCTAAAATGTGGTCTATTTTAGAAAACGTTCCATGTGCTGCTGAGAAAAACGTGTATTCTGATGCTGCTGGGTGAAATCTTCGATAGATGTCTGTTAAGTCTAGTTGATCTATGCAGCTGTTTAGATCTGCGGTTTCTCTGTTGAGTTTTTGCCGAGTTGATCTATCTAGTGGGGAGAGTGGTGTGTTAAAATCCCCAACAATTAATGTCTTTTGATCTTTGTGGGATTTGAGGGAAAGTAGTGTTTCTTTGATAAATTTGGGTGCTTCATTGTTTGGCGAATAGATATTTGCAATTGTAATATCCTCCTGAAGGAGAGATCCTTTAATTAGTATGTAGCGACCTTCTTTATCTCTTCTCACGAATTTTAATTTGAAGTCTATTTTATCTGATATTAGGATTGCAACTCCCTCCTGTTTATGGGGGCCGTTTGCTTGGTAGATTTTGTTCCAGCCTTTAACATTGAAAATGTGTTTGTTTCTATGGGCAAGATGTGACTCCTGCAGGCAGCAGATAGAAGGGCCTTGTTTTTTAATCCAACTAGACAGTCTATGTCGCTTAATTGGAGAGTTCAGTCCGTTAACATTAAGAGATAAGACTGAGAGGTATTTGGGAGTTCCTGCCATGTTATCCACCTTCTTGGGGGCTCTGAAAACTGGGTTCTTCCTATGGTTCTTGGATTCTCAGTTTGGGTGCAGTTTCTTGGCCTTTATTGCGGTCTTGTTGGTTTTCTATGTGTAGGACATGTTTAAGAATGTTTTGTAGGGCTGGTTTGGTGGAGATGTATTGTTTCAATTTTTCTTTGCTATGGAAGGTTTTTATTTTGCCTTCAGTTATGAAGGAGAGTTTAGCTGGGTACAGTATTCTTGGTTGATAGTTGTTTGTTTTTAGGGCATGGCATACATCATTCCAGGCTCTACTTGCTTTGATTGTCTCTGCTGAGAAATCTGAGGTGATTCTAATTGGTTTCCCTTTATAGGTGATTACCCTTTTCTCCTTGACAGCTTTAAGGATCTTTTCCTTGTTCTGAGTTGATCCTGTGTGGATTATAATGTGACGGTGGGATGTCCTATTCTGGTCTGGTCTATTTGGGGTTCTAAAGGCTTCTTGTATCTGAATAGGCCTATCTTTTTGCATGTTTGGGAAGTTCTCTGCTAGAATCCTGTTAAACATATTTCCTAGACCATCAACTTCTGTTTCTAGGTGCTCCTCTACACACATTACCCTTAGATTAAGCCTTCTGATGGTGTCTTCCAGGTGTTGGATAGATCTATCATACTTCTTGTACTTGTCTTGGATGGTTATATGTTCTTTCTCTATAATATCTAGGCTGTCTTCAATCCCTGAGATTCGTTCTTCTGCATGGTCTAACCTGCTGTCAAGACAATCTACTTTGTTTTTTTATCTCTTTTCCTTCTAGTTGGTCAGCTTTGATGGCTTCAAGTTCTTTGTTGAAGCTCTGTTTTAGGTCTTGTATGAATTTCTTTACTTCCTTAATTTTGTGTTCAGTGTTTGTTCTCAAATCACTTAGTTGATTGGTTATGGTTTCTTTGGACTCCCATTCCTTCTGTGGGTTCCATTCAGCATTCCCTTTGTGGTCTCCCTGACTTCCTTCAGCTCTTTGTTAATGGATTCCATGAATGCCTTTAGTGATCTTTGTGTGTTCTCTACCTGGTCTCGCAATTCCCGAATTACTCTTTGATTAGCTTCCTCCCGTTTGTGGGATTCCTGCAGTTCTCTTTCCTCCCGTTCGTGGGATTCCTGCAGTTCTCTTTGAGTGTTCTCAGCCTGCTCACGCCATTCCTCCCTTTCTCTTTGAGTAATCTCAAGTTGTTCACGCAAATCCTGTATCAGTTTTTGAGTAGCTTCCTCACGCTTATGATATTCCTGTATAAACTTCTGGGATGCCTCCTCTCTCTCCCCATCACGCTCATACAGAGTCCTTTGTAAGTTGTCAAACTTCTCATTTATCATGTTTGCCAGTAGTGTTTGTAGAGCTATTTGGGAACTCTCCTCTGGATTATTCATTATCTGTTCTGACACCTGATTATCCAGATTGGGAATTGAGATACCCGAATTTGCCATTTTTCTTGTGTTTTTCCAGCTTACTCTGCCCATTTGAGATGAAGATAGCACCAGTTTTGTGCTAGAACACTATCTTAAGGCAACCATCAACCAAAGTTTGCATTTGTACAGTCAATAGTCTACAGATACAATCTAGTTCAACAGATACATCTATTCCACATCAAACAACTATATGTTAATGGACTTCGAACCGCAGAGAAGAATTTGGAAAACCAGAAATTATTAGGGTTAGGGAGAGACGTGCGTATAAAATAGGGATAGATTGGTGTGGGGAGGCACAGGGAGAGTTAACTATGTCCTAATCACAATGCAGGAAATAGGTTGGGTAGGATGCAAGTAGAGAGAGAGAGGAAAAGAAGAAGGGGAAAGGGGAATGAAAAGAGACCAGAAAAAAAATAGAAACGTAAAAATTAATGTTATTATATAGATTAAAAGACTATCTATTTAGAGAGGAATGTGAATATTTTGAGAGAAGGTGAGGGACATAGAGGAGATGTGAAAAACTTAAAAAAATGCTTAAAATATTATATAGGTATAAAGGGGTAGTACTGCTATTAAGGAATTTAAGTCTCAGAGGTTTTGAATTGAGTAATAAATTTGTGGATTAAGTGTGTACACAATGGGGGATAGGGTCTACTAGTTAACTACGGGTTTATCTGAGGATGTTCAGGACAAGAGTTAAGTCACGTAAAGAAGAACAAAAGAGAGGAAAAGGTGAAACGGATAGAAAAGGGAGAAGAAAAGATCAGAAGTTCAGTAGAGCTAGACAAAAAAACAAAAAGATAATTAAGAAAGAAAGAAAAAGAGAAAGAAGACAAGAAAAGAAAGTAAAACGCACATTCATGTATTCCTAAAATAAAAATTATAAGAGGAAAAAAAAAGTTACTGGAAAACAATTATTTTTTTCAAAAGAGGCAAAAATTAAAGATTAATATAAGTTTTAGAAAAGGAAAAAAAATTTTTATATATATAATGTACCAAAAAAACAAAAAAATAAACAAAAAAAAAAAGAAGAAAAAAAAAAGTTCTTTGATTTTTTTGGGAGGGGGGGGAAAAATCCTGTATCTCCCTTGTGTCTCTAGCCAGCCTCTTGTTGGAGTCTCTGGTCTGCTTGAGGTCCTGTGGCTTGATTGGTTTCTTAAGTCAGATTGTTCAAACAAGCAGAAAAATGCTCTGCTTTACCCAAGATTTTGAGATCCCCTTCCCAGGTTAGTTTAATGGGAGGGTGATCTGGTTTGAGAATCACAAAAGAGGGGAATGCATTGATGAGGCTAGGTTCTGGGTAGAGTTGAGGCCTTTCAATAAACAGTAGCTTTTCCTTGGGGCTATTTTGTGAAAACCTCACAGAGCCCAGCATGGAGCCATTCTCAGGGTTTTTGTTTTTCAATTGATTGTGGAGGCTGCTAGAGGGAGGGGCAGCCTCTGGCTCTGGTTACCCAGTGCAGAAAGCCACTCCTATGGCTGGCACCCGAGCTGGGTGACTTTTCCCTGGATGGAGCTGAGTCTGGCAGGTCACGCCGCTGTTAAGTTCTTGTGATCTGCTAAATGACTCGTTTTATTCCAAGGCCTGAGCTGGAGCTCGCAGCTCCGCCGAGCTTTGTCGGTATCCAAGATGGAGATCACCGGTGCTGGGGGGGGAGGGGTGGCCTTCCCTCCTCTGCTCCTTGAGAAGGAGTGAGGAAGTCGGGCTTCTACTCAAGCCGAGTCTTGGTTCCTCTGTCGGTCTCTGGTCTGCAAACTGCAGGATGATGTCTGCTCCTTGTCCGTTCTTGCTGGTGTTGAGTAGAATCTGCTCGCCCGCCGCGTCTGTCTCCTTCGTCCTGGACTCTGTGGCTCAGTTATGGTGCCCTGCAGTCTCCGCAGCAACCGCTGCCGCTGCCGCGGTGGCTGCAGGCAAGCGCTCAGATGTGTCTTTTTGCCTTGATTTCCCCTCTCTTGCCTAAACCTCTGTCCTGTGATGGCACACTTGGTGTGGTTCTCTGGCTTAGGGCTGTTCACTGGAACTCTAAATTTGCTTTCTATCTGCACAGTATTTTCACAATAAAAAAAAAAGAAAGAAAATGCCTCAATAGTCATTGACACATCCTAACTGCCATATATTCTTTTTAAGTCTAGTTCTTGTTAGGGATATCTCCATGCTGAAATAACCCTGTCAATCAACCTGCCACAAATTCTTATATGTAGGAAGGGCTCTTATAAACTTCAAGCTTTTATTGAATGGAAAAGTTCAGACATTACCCTGACCACTAGGGTTAAATGCCTAAAAAGATAATATAGTGCTTTAATGCCTTTCTTTCATTTTTTCATACATATTGTCAAGTAGTGAAGGATTCTGATGTAACAATAATACAATGGTGACTTGTATTAACACAACATCTAGGATCTAGTGTTAATTCAGATACTTACAAATTAGCTCCAAATTTTGTGGATATTTATATTTCTCCTGGGAAAACTAACGAGCTCCAAGGAAATGTCCCTAAGGAGCCTTTCAATTCTAATATCACTGTTTGTCTCAAAATGCTTTAAATTCTACACTCTCTCATGTGGGCATAGGGTCATATCGTGGAACTTTTCTCCTCAGAGAGTGAGTACTACCCTATTGCTTAACATGGACAATGTACCTTCATACATAGACTCGGCGTGCACAAAGAAGTGGTAGTTGAACAATTTTCTTAGGAGTTTTTACAGATAAAATTGAAGTAGAGCAACTATGAACTCAAAAGGAATGTGCAAAGAAGACAAAGGCACAAAGTAGAATGTGCCAAGGAATGCTGCAATATAATTTCAAATTATGCGCTCAGGTGTGAGGGTGTGTTCAAAGTACAGCTTCAGGCAATGTACTTGGATATAATGGGAGAAAAACTGCTTTAAAATATTCTGGGATAATTGTCTAAGTAGAAGCCCCTAACTCTGACTCCAATCAACCACAACATCATCAACTGAGGGACTATTTTCCACGAGCAAAGTGAGAAAAAGAGGGCTCATTTCAGTTAGTGTTCAGGTTGAAGCATGGCAATCACATAACTTTTCTTATAAGTCTTCATTTATTTTGGAGCATTAAAGTAGGTAAAAGCCAAGTAAATATTTTGCATGTACCTAAATTAATTGGGATGTATTCTATTGGTCTCTCTTTAACTTGAAAGTTATAGATTATGTCTTTTTATATTCTATCAGGATAATAATTTGCTGTCAGTTATTATTTTCTCTTCCTCTTCTTTTGCCCTTCCACATACATAATTATTATTTAAAGAGACATACTTGACCTTTCATTTCTAAATTTTTCAAAATTATCTGAACTACTTCATACTTCTGGCAGCCTCCTATATCTTTCTCAAGGGAAATATTTATGTCACTACCATTTTTATACTCTATGATATTGGATATCTTCCTGCCTAATTCAGTGCGAGATATACATTAGAGTCATCCAGATATCTCAACACTCGTACCACCATAACATCCTATGTTACTTAGAAATCATGCTTTTAGAATGTCTGGAGAAGTGGCATCTCTCAATTTTTAATGACCCTAAGTGATAATTACAAGCAGTGATGTTTTAAACCAATATGCCACTCAGTAGATGAACGAATTGACAAAATGTGGTTTATGTATGCACAGTGGAATTTTATGCTTCCAATTCATATGGAAATGGAAAGTCTTGGAAAAATCAAACTAAGTAAAATAAACAAGACAAAAAGAAACAGATTCCGTGGTTTCCTCATTTGTCATAAGTAGGAAATGTGTGGGATAGTACTAGCAGTTGAGCAGAATTGCTCAATAACTGTGTATTTATGATGATATAAGATGATGATGAGCGAAATGAACTTCTGTATATGGAAACAGAGTTTTACTTTGTGGTTGTTGTTTTTAATGTACTATGTGATTTCTTTTTTCTTTTGTGTTTTCCCTTTGGTTTATCCCCTGTTATATTTGATTTCAGTATCCTGTGTATTTTATATACATTTATCTTAATTTGGCAAGGGAAGAGGAACAACGAAATGGCGAGACAAAGAACAAAGGGCAAACCAACGCAATAGCAATACTCACTAGACAACATGTTGGAAATTTACAATACAACTTGTGAGGCGTATTGGAGTGAAGGAAAACTGTGAGAAAAATGAGGGAGCGGGTAAAAAGTTCAACATGTTATGTATTTACTATCTTACAATTACTGCAAAACCTTCTACATATCACCTTGACAATAAAATTAAATTAAAAATGAGCTGCATAAAATATAATTTCACTCTCTTGGTATAATAAATATTATACTATGTGTATAACCTTTTTAAAAAATGAAGATTTTGGCTGCTAATTTGAATTAATTACCCCTTTCTTTATCAGAGGGTCATCAACTTGAATATTACCAAACTATACAATATTTTCAGAATATACTTGCCATTATTTTGAAAAAAATTATTTTAGTATTGTCTCATGCTTAAACAAAAATAGTTCAATTCTGTTGAAACTCCTAACATTTAAAACGGAATAATTGTTAAGAGGACAGAGTATATGTGTTCTTCAACATTCCTATTACTACTAACTACTCATTTTCAAATTCTGAACATGCCATACTAGAGACATTCAATACAGTACCTGTTTGCATTTTATTTAATTTTGCAATAGGTGCAGTTTTCAATGGGGTGTTACATATTTAAATTCAACAGAAAAAATAGCCACATTCTGGTAGAAGGTAAAATTATGAAGTATCTATAATAATTCCTCAAGAGTAAATATTTGTTCATCAATGTAAGCTATTATTTCTAAGACCATCAATCCCAAATTTTTATGCAAAAAAGTCATCCTAGTCCAACAATTTCCAACTTGTCAGGTGCACCTTAAAATTCCTTAAATTCAAATCATGACAAGTGTATAACTTTTGTAAAAAAAAATACTACACTTCTGCTAATGTGATGCCCTTCGTATTGTGGAAAGAACACTACACTAAACTTTACTGCATCATTTTCCACCCAGTGTTATTCTTGAGATCGGAACACTTGCAAATAATATTTATAGTTATATATTTTATCTATCATAGATATTCAGGAGATCTGAATGTCTGAATATTAAGATCTGAAGATTATGGTTCAAAGCCCACCTAGGCAGGAAGGTTCCTTAGATTCTTATCTCCAATAAACTGCTCATGAAAAGCCTGACGCAAGTGGCACTGAGGTTCAAGTGGTAAAGTAACAGCCTTGAGCAAAAACAGGCTCAGGGACAGTTGCCAGGCCTACAAGTTAAGCCCTGGGACAAACCAAACAAGAAAAACAAAATAAAAACAAACCCTAAGCCTAGCATTTTTAACATTGTATACAGAGGTATATAATTAAGGAAATTTCTTCCTGTGTTATGTATAGGTAGAAGAAAAAAGATGTCACACATTTACTCTCTTCATACCATGTTACACCAGAATCTCAAAATATTGCTCTTCATCTAAATTTATAAACTAATAGCATCAATTTGTTGGCAACTTTGTCTAGATTATTCACATTATCATGAACTGTTGGAATTAACAATTAACTAAGTTCTAATTATACCTCACTTGAAAGAATATTTTAGGCAAATAGAATGTCAGATTCATTTGTGAATTTGTAAATTAAATCTTCTACTTAAAAAGAATTTTGTAGTAACCTATAGAATATTAAAATACAAACAAAAATGTTTATTTTAAATCTAAATTCTAATTTAGCCAGGTCTACAAACTCCTACATTAAATGAACTTTCTTATTTCTCTAGGCTTAAGCTTTTGTAATCCTTCATCATTTCCTTGGACTCTAACAGAATGATGCATATTTTTTCAAATTTTTGCTTGGGAATCATGAGCTCTTTTGCATATAGTAATTTTTTGTTTTGAAGAGAACATTTAGAACACAACTGAGGATTATATATGAATTGGATTTCAATAGGAAACTTGACTTCTCAAAACATAATGACAAAATTAGCCCAAACTTCCAACGGTGTATTCCTTTCTTGTATATTTTTTATTCCTTTCTTGGTTTGTTTTATTGAGACAAAATTATACTACCTAGTCCAGTGAATGTATCACTATGTAATTGCACTCTCTACTCACGTCTTAGTTTGAGTTCTAGAATTCCTGGTTTGTATCACATTGTCCTACAATAGTTTGTTTTTTTATTTAATCTAGATACAGAGAAGCAATTCTTAACTTCTCCATTAATATTTTCCACTAGACTGATAGCTCAGACTGTTCATGTACTATTTTCAAAGATGTTCTAACATTTGACACAGGATATGAACATTTTCAGATCCACCTGAAGGGGTCTCTGATTTATTTCTCCCTCGATCCAATCCCTTTACTAATGACTTGAAATTTTTACTATCTCTGTTCCCACCTATGTAATATTCTCAAGCTTTTTGGGGGAAATTTCACTTGAGTACTTTCTAATATTAAAAATTATCACTTGATTGTAGTCTTATAGAACATATTTTCTATTATTTTCTAACTTTTCTACACAATCTGAGAATTTTTTCATATGTGTGTTTGAATACGTAAGTGCTTCTGTGTGTACGTGCGTGTTTGTATGTATATATGTATGCAAAAACCTCAAGCTCTTATTCAGTAATCTTGCTCATAACTATTCCATCACTTGCACAATTCTTCCAGTGCATCTTTTGGCTGGTTAATTATAGATAGTGTCTCAAGACTCTTCAGCCCAGGCGGGATGCAAACTGAACTTCCCAGACTCCTTTACATTCTTAGGTTTTATTTCTCCAGGAGTATCAACTTTTGAACTACAAACATTTTTGTAACTGTTACCCAGATTTTTGACTCGAGTTCATATAAAGATAGATGAACATACAAATTACATACGCTGAGTGTACACTCTTTGAAATGTGATCCTAAGTAAGGTGCCAGTGGCTCACACATGTAATCCTAGCTAATCCAGAGGCTGAGATTTGAGGACTGCAGTTCAAATCCAGCATGAGTAGGACAGTTTCTGAGGCACTTATCTCTAATTACCCACCAGAAAACTGGAAGTGGTGCTGTGGCTCAAGAGGTTGAGCACAAGCTTTGAGCTGAAGAGTAGAGGGACAGTGCCAAGGCCCGGAGTTCAGGCCCCACTACCATCAAAAAAAAAAAAAAAGAAAGAAAAGAAAAGAAAACGAAAAAGAAATGCGATCTTAGCCACCAGTTCATTGGTAGTATAATTCCTGTTCTCTCAACTTGGCCTTTTATTTTTTTTATCAGTTAAGTCCATGGTCTTATATCTGACTGGCTTGGAACCAGAATTATTCTTCCATTCTACTTTTTACAAATTTGCATGATTAGCTACCATGATTTAGAGCTAGTAGAAGAAAGAGAGTGGCCTCATTCTTCATGTTCTACTTAGGAGTAATGCTTTTTCTATATCACTCCCATACGTCTACATACTGGCCTTGGCTTTCTTGTTTCAAAGTTGTCTTATTTGCAGAGTCTTCTATAGTGTATTGAACCATTATACTTAAACATAGAACTTCTCTTTCTCCTATTCCTGTTGCTTCTCCTTCTGTTAACTTATGTACACTTGATTAATAATGCACAACACAAACACTGACAAAAAATGTTTCTGAGAACCTTCTTCCCACTTAAAATTGGTCTTAATTTATAGAGCACTTACGAAATTTGAACTTAATGTACTCCAGGATAATATTTTTATGTTATTGTGAAAATGGTGGACAGAGGTTTTAGAGTTACATAAGTAAGTTAATGAGTACATTATCTAACGAACATTGTTACCTCCTCTTTTGTTTTTCTCCTGCCATCCTTTTTCTCCCCACCGCCCCAAATCTCCTCTCCCATCCCCAACTTGTAAGTTCATTTTCAACATAGTGTCTTGTTCATCTCATTGTAACAATGGGTCAAACTCTATACTTTTCCAGCATTTTATTTCCCTTCCCCTCCCCACATTAGAAAAATGTATATGTATTCTTATCAGAAAAAGAAGAGAACACACCCAAATTAATAAACTCAGAGATGAGAATGGAAACATCACCACGGAAACAACCAAGATTCAAAACATTATAAGGGAATACTTCTCAAAACTTTATGCTAATAAGTTTGAGGACTTGACAGAAATGGACCTCTTCCTAGCAAATATTGACATGCCAAAACTAAACCAAGATGAGTTAAACTATCTTAACAGGCCCATATCAAGCATTGAAATAGAAACAGCAATAAGAGACCTCCCAGCTAAGGAAAGTCCAGGACCAGATGGTTTTACAGCGGAATTTTACAAGTACTACAAAGCAGAGCTCACACCAATTCTCCTCCAACTCTTCAATGAAATTGAAAAAGAAAGCTCACTACCGAACACATTCTATGAAGCCATCATAACCCTCATCCCAAAACCAGGCAGGGACTCATCAAAGAAGGAGAACTATAGACGCCTTTCTTTGATGAACATTGATGCAAAACTTCTCAACAAAATTTTGGGCAACCGACTTCAAAATTCATCAAAAAAATCATACACCACGATCAAACAGGATTCATTTCAGAGATGCAAAGCTGGTTCAATATATGCAAATCAATTAATATTATTCATCACATCAACAGGAGCAAGAATAAGAACCACATGGTTATCTCAATAGACGCAGAAAAAGCATTCGACAAGATCCAACACCCCTTTATGATGAAGGTTTTGGAAAAATTAGGAACCCATGGAACATTCCTCAATACAATAAAGGCTGTATATGACAAACCTACAGCCAGCATTATACACAATGGTGAAAAACTAAAGCCATTTCCTCTTAACTTAGGAACGAGACATGAATATCCAAGCTCTTTCCTTCTCTTCAATCTAGTATTAGAATGCCTAGCTACAGCAATAAAACAAGATGCAAACCCAAAGGGGATCCAAATAGGGAAAGAAGAAATAAAACTCTCCCTCTTTGCAGATGACATGATCTTGTATTTAAAGAATCCCATAGACTCCACTCCCAAATTACTCAAGCTGATTCAAAACTTTGGCAAAGTAGCAGGGTATAAAATTAACCCCCAAAAATCAATGGCTTTTCTGTATGCCAACAATGAGAAAAGTGTGGCTGAATTTAGGAAAGCAACTCCATTTGTAATAGCACCACAAAAAATAAAATACCTAGGAATTAACTTAACTAAAGAAGTGAAGGACCTCTATGATGAAAACTTTAAAATCTTGAAAAAGGAAATCAACACAGAACTTAAAAAATGGCAAAACCTCCCATGCTCCTGGATTGGAAAGATTAACATCGTGAAAATGGCAATACTTCCCAAGGCTATCTACAAATTCAATGCAATACCTATCAAAATTCCACACTCATTCTTCAAGGAAATAGAAGGGGCAATCCAAAAATTCATATGGAACAATAAAAGACCCCGAATAGCCAAAATGCTCCTCAATGGAAAGAACACTGCTGGAGGAATATCAATACCAAATTTCAAACTCTACTATAAAGCCATAGTAATCAAAACAGCTTGGTATTGGCATAAGAACAGACCTCAGGACCAATGGAATAGAATTGAAAACCCAGAAATGAACCTACAGACCTATAGCCATCTAATCTTCGATAAGCGAGCTAAAACAATAGAATGGAAGACAATAGCCTCTTCAGTAAATGGTGCTGGCAAAACTGGTTAACTACATGTAGAAAACTAAAGCTAGATTCTTATATATCACCCTGCACCAGAATCAACTCCAAATGGATCAAAGACCTTGAACTCAAAGCAGACAC
The DNA here is from genome assembly GCF_019054845.1 of Dipodomys spectabilis. Lineage (NCBI taxonomy): Eukaryota > Metazoa > Chordata > Mammalia > Rodentia > Heteromyidae > Dipodomys > Dipodomys spectabilis. Next base: position 5,945,834 of record NW_024870755.1, read on the forward strand.
TCTGAAAACATTACAGATGGAATAGGAGAAACCCTAGGTCTCCTTGGCTCAGGCCAAAATTTTCTGAATAGAGACCCGGAAGCACAACAAATCAAAGAAAGGTTGGACAAATGGGATTGCATAACGTTGCAGAGCTTCTGCAGGGCAAATGACATAGCTAGCAAGATCAATAGAAAGCCCACGGATTGGGAGAAGATCTTTACGCCATACAACGGACAAGGGTCTCATATCTAAAATATACTTGGAACTCAGAAAATTAAACCACCCAACAACAAATTCTCAAAGAAACAACTGCCCAATAAGTAAGTGGGCGAAAGACTTAAAGAGAAGCTTCTCTGAAGAAGAAAGAAGGATGGCCAATAGACACATGAAGAAATGTTCAACATCCCTAGCCATAAAAGAAATGCAAATCAAAACAACATTGAGATATCACCTCACTCCAGTTAGGACAGCAAAAATCAAGAACTCTAACAACAACAGATGCTGGAGGGGATGTGGACAGAAAGGAACCTTACTTCATTGTTGGTGGGAATGTAAACTTGTTCAACCACTTTGGAAAGCAGTATGGAGGTTCCTCAAAAGACTTCACATACAACTCCCCTACGACCCAGCAATCCCACTTTTGGGCATTTACCCTAATGTTTACAAAAAAGACCACACTAAAGCTCCCAGCACAACTATGTTTATTGCAGCATTATTTACCATAGCTAAGATATGGAACCAACCCAGATGCCCCTCAGTAGATGAATGGATCAAGAAAATGTGGTATGTATACACAATGGAATTCTATGCCTCCATCAGAAAGAATGACATTTCCCCATTTGTTAGGAAATGGAAAGGCTTGGAAAAAATTATATTAAGTGAAGTAAGCCAGGCCCAAAGAAACATAGGTCCCATGGTTTCCCTTATTTGCAATATCTAGTATAGGTATGAGTCAAGCGGAAAAAGTCAGATAATGTGATGTTAGGAAAACGAACCCTCAAATATGTATTTTAAGTTTTTTGTTTCTTTCATGCATGTGTTTCTAACGCATTTATAAGATTATTTCTTTGTTGCTTTGTATGTCCCTCCCCCACAGTGTAACCGCCGCTTTCACTATATTTGATATCAGTATAACATGTGGAGGAGACGGGGACAAACAAGTCGTTTAAGGATTCAGGTGGACTTGTTGCAACAATGAGAAGTACAAAATGTCATGTCAAAACCAGCTTTACAATGTCGGTGTGGGGGGGTATGATTGGGTGGGGGGGAGCGGGGAGGCTGGGAAGGGAGGTGAAGGGTAAACAAAGGAGGAGGCTGCAATGCTTGGTAAGAAATGTATGCATTATCCTGCCCATGTAATTGTAACCCCTCTGTACGGTATGTTCTCAAATAAAATAAAATAAAAAGAAAAATGTATATGCAAATTGCAACTCACTGACCTCAAATACAGTGGAAATGGGTTCTACCATGGAGGAAGAAAATAGAAGAGAAACAGAAAAAATCACATAAGAAATGATAGGTGCATTAGAAACAATACTAAGAAGGCAAAAAACAAGTTGTGTCCGTATTTGGGGATTCATTTCAGTTCGCATTGTTTTATCCGGCCATATGTACATGGATAATGTTTTATAAGCCATGTAAATTATAAGCCATATTTTCTCATTACTAAGTTGTCTCTGAAACACGTGTTACCTTGTGTCCAAAGATGTCTTTGTGTTATTTCAATGAAGCCAGCAATCATTCATTTTGCCTGGAGTAATACCGTAGATTGTTACTGGAAGTAAGTGGAAGGAACCTTTACAGGAAGTAGAAATAATCCAGGAGAGAAATAGAACATAGAGAAATGACAAAGTTCAAGTTAATTTGTGCTCTCGTTTTTACTGTACAAGAAAATAATCCAAGGCTTGAAGGAAACTCTGTCCCTAACTTTTTCGAGTGTGCACTTTAGTCATAAAACTTTTCTGTAAACTTCTAGTTGAGAGTATTACAAAAGGAAACAATATGCCATTTGAAGGCAAACATAGAAAAAAAAAGGAAATAACGTTGTTTTACAATGTACTACTACAAAGACACAAAGACATGGAGGACTTAAAATATCTTTTGCATGGATATTTAACTCCTGAGATGATTGTCTTGATGCAAAAGTCACATATCCATTCCTTTATTCTGGTCCTGAGTTCTCCATATCAATATGGATTCCAAAAAGCAGGATCCAGTGAGTATGATCAGCAAAAGGGGCCTCTTTTCAAAGCAGTGCTTCAAGGATGGGCCCAAAGAAATATGTGGGTTTCTTTTGTTTGCTTGTTTGTTTCTTTAGTTTGTGCTGATTCTGGGGCTTGAACTCAGAGCCTGGACCCTGTCCCTGAACAATTGTCTTTCCTGCCCACCTGCCCCCAATGCTAGTACACTACTGCTTGAGCCAAAAGTCCACTTCTGGATTTTTTGGTGTTTAATTAGAGATAAGAATTTGACAGATTCTCCTGCCTGGGTTGACTTTGAACTGAGATAGTAAGAAACCTAAGTGACATCAACTGTATGAACTTCTCTTTTGAACCAAGAAATATTAGATGAAGTTTATTATAAAGGTAATATTTGACAATTTTTAAAAAAGAGAATATGTGCAGCAAAGAAGCCATAACTTAAGTATTAACTCAGCAAAAGTAGGTGCACTGAGTCATATTGGAAAAATTTTTTCTGCTTGAGAAGATTACTATTGAATTCGTAGTTCCTTTTGGGGAAACTTAAAGTATATTTCACATTTTTGTTGGTCGTGGGGATTGAACTCTGATCCTGGGCACTGTCCCTCAGCTCTTCAGATCAAGTTGGGTGCTCTGCCACTTTAGTTACAGCACCACTTCCGGGTTTCTGGTAGCTAATTGAAGATCAGTGTCTCATGTACTTTCCTGACCAGGCTAGCTTTGCACCACAGTCCTCTGGTCTCAACCTCCTGAGTAGCTAGGATGACAGGCGTGAGCCACCAGCACCAAGCTCATATTTGCATTTATGTGCACTTAATGACACTGTAGACAAACAATGGAAATTTGACTCAAATTATGACGTTGCAGCATTTCAGAAAATTTGAGGTAGCAATAAATATGTCATCCTTTTCCATGTTGTTACATTGACTCATGAGCTTTTGGACTCTTATTTTAGCATCCTCTGAGGTCTGTATCGGTGGACTTAGTATAAATAATTATTAGTAGAGAAATAGTGAAAGACTGAGATTTTTAGAAAGCAAAGAAGACCAGATATGAAAGAACAACAGAGAATGAGATAAAACTTATCTCACAGAGATTCAGAACTAGCCTAAGTGATTTAGAATACCAAAGGCAATGAGGAATAAGCCTACTTGATAACTAGTTCTTTAGTAACCAAATATGGTTCCCTAGAACAGTTTCTGATATATTTTAGTTATTATTATCATTTATTTCTTCCATCTGGATTTATTCCTTCATTTCTATCACAACTATTAATTAGCTGGTGCCTTTTTGATGCCAAAACTGACCAAAAAGATTTCCAAATCTCACTTAGACTTAGATTAATCCTTACCTGATATCTAAGGACATTCTTGACATTAATTTCTGTGACCTACCTACCAAAACGTTTTGTTTAGTTTTCTCAACACTGTCTTCTAATATAGGTAAAGTACATGAATTAAGAACTATTGTTAGGTCATAGTTGGAAGGGGCAATTTTATATTCCAAGTATAGGTTCTTTATTTGACATTTACTAGCTAAATGATTTTTTTGCCAGTCCTGGGGCTTGAACTCAGGGCCAGGAAACTCTTCCTGAGATTTTTCTTTTTTCTTTTTTTTTTGCTTGAGGCTAGCACTCTACCATTTGAGGCATAGCACCACTTCTTTTTCTGTTTACGTGGTACTGAGCAATTGAACCCAGGGTTTCATGCATGATAAGCAATCACTGTACCATGAAGCCACATTACCAGAGCCCTAAATGACTTTCTTAAGATGAGATTATTTTTTCATTACATTACTATGTATTATAATTTAGCTAAGTGGTAGAAAAGGAAGTGGAAAGCAATACTAAGACCAGTAAGGCTGACATTCCTATCACATCACTAGAGAAGTACAGTGTTAAGACCTTCAGGACTCATAGGGCTATTGCATGTGACATTATTATTTTACATTATTACATAATATTTTACATTATTATGTAAAAAAAATCATTAACAGTCTTCTCCGACATCCATAACATTCTGCTTCCACTTTCAAGTTCAAGAGCCAAAAATCTAAGTTTTTTTATTGATTGGGTGTGTTTCCTAGGAAGGAAGAAAGAGGATGTGGAAGGTGATGTTGGAAAAATACTTATATTGGCTCCCAGTCCACATGTTTTGCATTTTTAAAAAGTGCTACTGATGAACTCCCACATCTACTTGACTATGCTGTCTGCACAAGATGCAGATAAATGAAGACATTTATTCTGGTGGATAGTCATATATATTAACAAAATCCAGTTCTGGAAAAAAAGTTACTACTATAAAGTATTGTCTATAAAATGGTTTCATGTCCTAGCATAACAAAATGCAGTATTGAAATGATTACTCCAGCTTTCTTTGAGATTTTATGCTGTCTCAGCATCAAGAGGTTCTCGAATTCCAGTAATATACAAGCCTAAGATATGATTTGGAGATCTCAGTAGTTTTAGAAACAAAGGTACATAATAGCTTCCTTCCTGCAGAGACAGGTGATGGCATGTATGACTGATTGTATTATAGTTATCTTCTTTTTCCTCTTCGTTTCATGTTGCATATCTTGGCATATTAGTCTGTCCTTCTTCAGCTTCCTGTAGGTGAGATTTACCTCTACTCTGCAATGTCAAGATGGGTCAGGTGACTTACTTCAGCTTACAAAAATGAACCAGAAGTGTTGAAAGGTTATTTCTAGAGGAAGATTTCTATCTCATTGTCTGTGTCTAAGAGCTAACTTCTTTTCCCTTAGCTATAAAAATAGCATATTTCCAGAGGGAATCTTCTTTCAACTTATATACTGGAAGAATATAGCATGTGAAATTGAGGCAAAACTCAAACACAGCAAGAGTTAAGGTAATATTAGAATATGATATTAAGATATTAGTTTCTTACTATTCTTGTATACCTTTATGATAGTTGACTACAGTACATCAGAATTTAAGAAATACTAAACAAGTACTAAACAAATAGATAACACTTCCTGTTTGATGCTATTACATATTTTTAATAAATAAGCATTCTCTATGTGATCACTTGAGGGGTAAACTTTTTTTTATAGTTGTGTTTAATCACTCTAGAGCACTGTATCTAATATCCACAATCATTATCCAGACCTTGTGATTGAGATGAGGAAGAACAAAATATCTAGATTTCTCACTTCTCTTTTCCTCTTCTCCTTTTTCTAGTGAGAATTCTCATCCTTTCTCCAAATTCTCCTATTAATAAAGGAAGAATGAGACATTGTGGATATCAAGCAAAAGGCTTCAAAGCCAGAATTTTATTCTTTCAGAAATAGATGAAGTAAATAAGAGTGACTCAAGGAAGAAGAAAAACATGATGTTTTCCCTTTCTGCTTCAACAATAGAGTATGAACACAACTCTAAATGTTTAATACCATTGGCTTTTGCTAATTTTTTAAAAATATAGTGTTTCAAAATAAATAATAATTTTAAAAATTAAAAAATTTAAAATATGTAGTAATTTGTTGTTTGTTTTTGGGAGGCATGAAATGACTGCATTAACATTGTGTATGTTGAGAGGCTAAATTTTATTTGAATCTAAACAAAATGAAAAAATATATGATGTTAAGATAAATAACTTTTAGGTACATTTTCAACATGACATACACACAGGGACATCTTTTTTCTTCTTTTTCTCTCCACACTTCAATAAGCAGTTCATGTAATTCAAATAGCTGTGTTTCTTTCAGAAATAGATTAGACATAAAAAAAGTTAGAAGAAGAATACGAGGATTGGTGGTGCATTCTTTAAAAATAGCAGTCAAATAATTATTAACCATAATTCCAAAATAATAACAATCAAATGCTCTTGAAAAGAGTAGATTGTAAGCAGAATATACAAAAAGTGATAATGCCAAAACTGCTTCAGGAGATGCTCTCTGACATTTAAGATTTCTAGTACATGACAATGTTTTAATCAGGAGTAAATGCTTTCAGAAACTATTTTTTTCTAATTATAGTTCATTGAAGAAATATGTTGTTCAAAATTCATGAAAGGATAACAGGTTATAGTAGAAAGAATGCTTACACACTCATTGTGGTAGGCAGTAAAATACCTTCCCAAAATATCTATAGTCCCGAAATATCTAATCCATCAAATGTAGATTTACATTTTATAAAGTTTGTAAAATAATCAGCTTTCATTACCTAAGGAATACAAATTTGAATAATTATCAGATGGGAAAAGTATACTCAAAAGTCCCAGCTGTAGTTAGAGAGGGACATCATTAGGTAAGAACCATCAGTTAGATGTAAAGATGCTACATTAGAAGATAAAGGAAAAGACAACAATCCAGATTCTGAAGTTTCTGGAAAGCGGAACAGGAAGTAAAGGCCTTTTCCACTGGAATCATCTGAAAAATATTTTAGCTCTGTAGGTGGCTCAATTTTAATCTAGTTAGACTTCTTTTAGATTTCTGTCCTTTAGAACTGTAAAATGAAAATATGAATTATTCAAGACAATTAACTTGTAGAAATATTTTACAGCAGATTTGGTTTAGTAAACTAACTCAACTACAGCCTTTTTCTGATGTGACTACAAGGATATCACATGTCCTAGTTTCCGAGAATAAGACAAACTTGCCACCAGCTTTGTACACATGTATGATCTATATACTACTACGGGTCTTGCATTAATGAAGTCTTGAAATTCTAAATAATATTTAAATAAGAAGTTCCCTATCTGCATTTTCACATTTGGGGATCATTAATTACCAAAGTTATGTAGAAGGCTAGGGTAAGAATATAGAAATGAAATCTGTCTTCTAAATTATAAAGATCATTTATGTCACTTTGATTTACAGTTTGTAAGGTAATAAAAATAAGGTAAAACAGAAACAGTAAGTCAATTTTCTATCTTTCCTAACTTTCCAACAGAAATTAGAGAATCCAGGAAAGATACAGCAATCCCAGGATGCTATAGCATGTTATAGGATCACTTAATGGTGAAAAAGAAGTTAACAAAAATGGGTCCCCTGGAACAATGTGAAACAAAATCTATACCTACAGATTGTGATATAACTAGAAAATAGTTTCCACTATGCTAAGTCTTTGATACTTTAGGTTTGTTTACACAGCAACATTCCTCTTTTAGGAAATGACTCTTTATTAATACTAAGTGTTTGCAGCTTATAACACAGCAACAAATAATGATTCTAAATATAAACAAGCATGATACTAAGAGTAACCAAGGCTACTTGCATTGCTACAGCTGTTAAAGAAGAATAATCTTGGGGAATAGTCAAACAATCTTGAAATATTTCATACCTTTCCTCTTCTTCAACACGAGAAGTCCTAGTCTAGATATGTAAAATTTTAATAAAGGATTTTTATATTTCTTATTGTTCACCCTAACCATTATTTTATAGACAAATGTTTACTGCTTGGGCTTAGGTGTTTTCTTGCCTTTGGGTGTTGTTCTCTATTATTTTGGCAACTACATAGAAAAACAAGATAAATCCATTTTGCTTATTTTCGATTGTTCAAAGTCAATCTGTCTTCAGTTTTCTGTTCCCTTCTTCACTGCTAATTAAAGTGTAATTATTGCTCTTTAAATGATAACAAAAATGTGATACTTTTACATATATTCTCTTTGAAACTGGTGATTACAGGAGTGTCTACAATTGTTTGATAATTGTTTTCAAATATTTCCTTGGCTATTTTCATTATTTCCTTTGTCCCTGTCTTCTAATTAGGAACACAAGGTTACACAAAAGATCTTACTAAGGAATAGGATTTTAGGCAGAAAAAAATAGATGTATAATTAAAAGTTTTCATCTCTTAAGAGACTGAAAAGCTCAGAAGACATTTTGTTATTAGTGGTACGGTTAAGATGACTTGAATATTTTGTTTCTTAAACTAAGTGAAATGCATGTACAATGTTACACTTGTTCCAAAAAAAATGATTATGGTTTATTCTTTTCTGCTTCAATGAGATGAAAGCTCTGACAAGGTTGGAGGGTATATTTATTTTAAGGTAGAAGTATTAATGATAGAAAGCCAAGGGAAATTCCTAAAACAGCACTGCCTATCACATATCAGTTAAATATAATTATGGCATATAAGTATATAAACACACAAATATGAATTGAGTGAGAAATGTGAGATTTACACAATTGATTCAATAACTACTTATATCAGAAAACAATTCTTTACATTTATATAAACTATTATATCTAGTGAGGGTTTAAACATTTTTTATAACATATATTAACATTTATGCCAAAATATTTGTTTATTTGTAACTGTTTATTTTTAGTTTTTGTCGATCATGAAGCTTGAAATATTGACCTGGATGATGTCTGTCAGGTCTTCAGCTCAAGATTAGTGCTCTACCACTTGAGTCACAGCCAATTATCTGGTCGATCATTGGAGATAAGAGTCTCACGGACTTTCCTGCCTATGCTGGATTTGAAATGACGTAGGGAGTGGTAATCCCATTCATTTATATGTTGTTTAATGATCAAGCTACATCATATCCGTTAATTTCTGCATGTAACATTTCTTTATAGTGAGAATGCTCAAAAACTTATCTTCTGGCTATGATGAAATATATATTCTTAACTATAATCACTTTGATTCTTTTAGCATAAAATTAATATATTTACTTTTAGTTATGGAAGTCTGCTAATTAAGGTTATATAGAACATGAATTGTAAAGTGAAAGAAATTCATAGTTCTATTACTTGTTTAAAGAAGTTATTTATGCATTTTTTCAATTATATTTCTTTGGAATGTGTAATATTCATTGATTTAACTTAAAATTGATAACAATTACATTATATCAAGTAGATTCAAACTTGTATTTGAAAATTGCACACTTAACACAAATATACTTCCACTTTCTTCTAATACATAATTAAAATAACAGTATAGGAAAGTGTGGTGTTAGCTGTTCATGTGTAGAATCATTGAAACTCAGGAGGCTAAGACCTGAATATTTTAGTTCAATACCAGTCCAAACAGACAAAAATGTGAAAACTTATCTCCAATTATATATCAGGAAGCAGAAGGTGAGGATGTGGCTCAAGGAATAGTGTGTCATCAGCCATGAGCAAAAAGTACAACAGAGACCATTAAACATTGAGTTCAAGCCCTAAAAATGGCATATACACAAAAGACAACAACAAAAAAGTAGTATGACCATCAATAATAAAGACAAAATAGTAGAAAAGTTCATGAGAAATGTTGTGTAAACATCTGGAAGTCAGAAATCATTTGACAGAATTTTGAGTCATGAGAGGTGAAAGTCACAGTATAATTTGAACAATCTCATTGAAGTCATTTGTGTTAAAACCTGGCTACTGGGTAACATGTGAAAGAGCAGACTGGATTACCTGACATAGCAGACATTGCCTGTGACTATACACCATCCCACTCTGCAAAAAATCTAAAATTGTGCTTGTTAATTTAAAAAGAACCTCATGATAGAGACTTTTTGGTCTATACAGACTGGGGTCCTTATTTTGAGGCTTCAGACCAGTGCTTTTATTATAACCACTCCTGTTTTACTCCCCTTCCCTGGTGCAGCTATACCTTACTTAGCTGGCACCAAGCCATAGAATTGGGCAAGAGCATTTGCTGATGCTCTTCCAACTTCTCTCTGTGGCTCTGGATAGCCAGACTCTTGTACCTAAGATGGGTTACTTTGCTGTCCAGGTGGCCTCAAACTTGAGATAAACATGTAACGGATATGTCAACCTGAGTTAGTTTCAAACTATGATTTTCAGATCTGAGCCACTATGCTCAGACCAGTATTTCCAGTAAGTTACTTAATCTTTCTGACACTCGTTCTTCCTGTGTGGAAAGTGAAAAGAATTACGTTGTGGACCTTAGAATCCAGTGGGAGTTAAGACTGGGTGCAGGAAGTGTAAGTGTTCAGGATGTATGGATAGAGTCTGACACTCTTATAAAACTACTGGTATTTATATTAAAATGAATTCCAGGAATTCGAAACACTAGGGATTTTTTTGTTCTTGTTTATCCTTTTATGGACATTGAAGGAGCCACAGAAATTAAAGGAGAACAGGGAAACAAATGCAGCAGTTATACTCTGTAGAGATTATATTCACCATGAGCTATACCTCCTGTGGACAGGGACAGGAGGGAAAATCAGAGAGAGAGCAAAGTGATGAGATTGTCAAACAAAAAGTGAACTCATTAGTGACTTATAAAATGGAGATCTGTATGTACAATACCTTAACACAAACATTTTGAAAAATCCAGGTTGATGATTCTCTCCTCCAGTTTTTGTAGAGGCCCTTAAGACTCAGGCCCACCTGGAGTTTTTGAAGGTCAAATTATATGATAATTAATGTAGAGCCAGAATCTCTTAAGAAATATTATAAAAAGTATTTCATTATTAGTACCTTTTTCTCTTTGAATGGTGATTCTCTATGTTGTTGTCAGAGCAAAATTTTTACTTTTTGTTTTTAGTACTTGTCAGGTGTTGAATCCTCTTAAAGCTTTGTGACAAAGGTCTGCTATATCTTGGCACCCTGCCCCTAACTAAAAAGGTAATTAACCTTTGAAATTAATGTACTTGAGTATGAGTTTTATTTATTGATTTAACTTGTCGGTGGTGGTGAACTCTGGGCATGGTTGCCATCCCTCAACTCTTCAGCTCTAGACTAGTGCTCTACCACTTGAGCCACAGTACCACTTCTACCATTTTCTGCTTAGGTGGTACTGAGGAATCAAACCTAGGGTCTTGTGCATTCAAGGTAAGCTGTCTACAACTGATTCACCTTCTGAGCCCCTATGAGTGGTATGTTTGTGCATGGGTCTATCAAGCAAATCTATTGAGCAAATGTATTCATTTGCACTAGACATATTCAAAATTATGAATTATCTGCTATTTTAATGAATAAAACTGTTATTATTGATACTAGGAAGTGTTTGTCTCCCTATAATAAAAACATGGAGGAGAGTATTTTATTTTATTTGAGAACATACTGTACAGAGGGGTTACAATTACATGGGCAAGATAATGCATACATTTCTTACCAAGCATTGCAGCCTCCTCCTTTGTTTACCCTTCACCTCCCTTCCCAGCCTCCCCCCTTCCCCCACCCAATTCTTCCCCCCTCCCCCCCACACCGACATTGTAGAGCTCATTTTTGACATGACATTGTGTACTTCTCATTGTTGCAACAGGTCCACCTGAATACTTAAACGATTTGTTTGTCCCCATCTCCTGGAGGAGAGTATTTTAAACTAAAACTACATAAGAAATTTTAAGATCTTGTTGCTAACAAATGTGTCCAGGTGTTATTACATTAAACAGAAAATTCAAAATGGTTTTTCTTCATGAATACAGAGATCAAAGGTCTTATAATACTTATTTCAAGATGCAAATTAAAGAAGAAAATCAGTCAGGAGGTAAAATTTATATTGAATGTTAATAGTTAAAGAGGAAAAGGAGATCCTAGATGGCAAACTAAAGACAAAGAATATCAGAGCACTATTTTCTCAATATTAAATAGGAAGATTTAATTGAAAAATTGAGCTGGAATGTGCACATCAGGCAAAGCAAGAAATCAAAGCCTACCACCAACAAAGAAACACCATAATGCATATCTCAGAAAAAGGAAAAAAGTTCCTGTCCTTGATTTCAATGATACATGTAATCCCTACACACACACACACACACACACACACACACACACACACACACATACACACACACACACACGAATGTATGCAACAGCTCAACCTACTCACATCCATTCAACATGAATCAAAGATCTTCCTATAATATTTGAAACTTTAAAAGTTTCTAGTTTTGTAAATAATTGATGACAGATGCATAAGCAAATGTTTTCTGAATAACACTCTGTTATGTAATTGAGAATTTATGATGGTTATATCTACTTAAAATATCTCTGAATCTCGAAAGAATTAAACAAGAGAGAATACGAATTTGGGACTATATTTCTACCAGCTATTCTGCAAAGGCTTAAAAAAAGTTATGAGATCCAATATTAAATACCAAATTAATACAATTAATACATGTGTAAGTAAAGTGAAAGACAGTGATCAGAGACCTATGCTGCCTCCAATTCTCAGCAGGCTGCACACAGTGACAACTTTGGTTCTGCTGCTCCAGGCTGACAGTTCTTTTCCCTAGAGCACTGGCCCTGCTGAGGTTGGGGATGGGGGATGTGTGGAGAGGGAGGAGGCCACAGGGGAGGCCGAGCTTTGGTTGGGGCTGAGGGCAGTGCGGAGAGGATGGTGGGGAGGCCCTGACGGAGGGTGTGAAGGGAGGAAGAGGCAGTTGGCCAACAGCTCATTCAGCAGCAGCCCTAAAGTCAGCTGGGTTCTGGAGAGTGTCTGTGAGGTGTGCAATTTGGGGTGGATTTGCTAGGGCTTGTTTGCTTGGTGAGGAGAGGAAGAAGTCTCGAGTCCCACCCAAACAGATAATGATAAATGAGACAATCAGTGGCTGAAGAATTTCAAGAACAAAGGCAGGGACTTATAGGTAACCTCTATGGCCAGTGAGGGCAGCAAGGATGGGCCTGTGGTTGTCATGCCTCTCTCGATACCCTTGGAAGTGAGGGCCAGCTCTCCTGTGGGCTAGGCCTCGTTCTTGCCTTGACGCCGGCACCAGGAATTGTCAGCACAGCCTCAGCCTGCCCAAAGGAGCTGGCCTGTTGTGGGTGCTGGAACATGGGCAGCTTCTGGAAGGCTATACACAGCAGGGCAGAGGAAGCATGGCTGGTAGGCTCTGCTCCAGCCCAGCCAAGATCAGGACCACTGGGGAAGTTCCTGCTCTGGATCAGGACCAGGCACTGCTCCCCAGACAAGTAGGGCCTCTGGAGACCTTGCAGTGGCCACCACGTGTGGGTTGTGAACCTCCTTAGAATGGCCAATGAATCTCAATGGAGAGGTGCATTTGCTTCTGTGCCTCTCCCGTCTTCTGGATTCCTGCTCTCATCCTGCCTCTTGCCATGTCCAACTACAGGAATCAACTTCTCCAAGCCACTGAGAGGCTGTCCTGGAGAAGCTCACAGGGCTTTCCAGGCTGCTTCACCATGCATGCAGGGCTCATAGGGTGCCATCCTCCAGGCAAAGCATACCCCCATTTCAGTTTGGCCACCCCTGCCTAGGGGACCACAAACTGCATTCTTACACAGAAAGCCAGAGGTACACAAGGCCGCCCTGCAGTCTAAGTCATCCTTTCCTTCCTCCTGCTCAGGTGTGGAGCAGCTGTGGAGCCAACTGCAACATCATGTTTGATTTTCTAAAAAGAAGAGGAAAAAAGCATCATTGTCCCAGATACAGCTGCCCCTGGGGTTTTCTGTGTACACTAGTCTTGCGCTTAGATTAGGATCCCCAAAGACCACCACGGAGCCAGTTCTCATGCGAGCACATTAGAGTCGTTTATTGCAAGCTCGAGCCTGGACTCACAACTTTCACCATTGCAGTGGGTCAGAGTTGAGAGCCCCGACCCTTCAGTTAACTGGGTAATCTTATAACAATCTTATTGGCTAGCCAGTGCAGGCTAAGCAATAAGCAATAATTTGTGGAGGAGAAGGGAAAAAAAACAAATCATTTAAATAGGGATACAAGTGTACCCATTGCAACAATGAGATGTACAAGTTCTTATGGAGAAAAACGAATTTTACAACTTTGGTGGGGGGGGAGGGAGGAGGAGAATTCAATGGGGGAGCGAGGGGAGGTTGGGAAGGGATGGGAGGGGGAAACAAGGGAGCTTGATAAGACATGTACTCATTATCTTGCCCATGTAATTGTAACCCCTCTGTACAGTATTTTCACAATAAAAAGTAAAAAAAATTAAAAATTAAAAACTACTGTAGCTTTAGGTACTTTCTTTCATTCGGTGATGGCTATTGCTAGGGGAGTTATGGGCAGAACATTATTGTGACATTTCACAGTTTTTCCAGGAACCTGAGTTTTAACTTTCAGTAAAAGTCTACTTACAATGGGTACTTTCAGTAAAGGTCTTCACAAGGGATACTTTCTGATTATTCGGAGTCTAAGTCCAGAATGCCTGTACTTTGGCAAAGGCCTCTCACTAGGGGTGTGTGTGTGTGTGTGTGTGTGTGTGTGTGTGTGTGTGTGTGTGTGTGTGTGTGTGTGTTGTGTGAGAGTGTCAGACACAGATGAGGTGAGGTTTGGAGTAAAACACTCCTTCCCTTCAGCATTGAATTTGGGTATCTATTGTTTGTCCCACCTCCTCAATTTGGAGTTCTAAAGTTGTCCTTCTAAATACATTTATCCTTTGATCTTTGGAGTAAAACACTCCTTCCCTTCAGCATTGAGTTTTGGTATCTATTGTTTGTCCCACCTCCCCAATCTAGAGTTCTAAAGTTGTCCTTCTAAATACTTTTATCCTTTGATCTTCTTGATATTCAGATTCCTAAGGTCTGCTTGAGAACTTCAACATTTGCTTCATGAAGGTGATGCCTTTCTTCTAACTTTTATGAAGCCTTTTGTCCCCTTTAAATCCAGTTTTTTCTGTATTAGTGGTTTTACTTAGCCCAGACTGTGGTGGTCCATGCTGTGACTGTTAATTCAGAGCTTAGTTTAGGACAATATGAGATACTATACTTTCAGAATATCAGTGAAAGAAGTTCAGCATCTTTATTGAAACAATTTCCTGGTTGTAAATACAAACAAAAACATCCAGTGATATAAATGTACAATCTGTTGTTTTTAGTTAATTGTGCACCACCGTAATGAAAAAAAATCTTTTTACTAACTAAAGTGAGTATTTGTAATGGGAAAAAATAAAATATTATAAATCTTAAAAATTGATGAAATACCAAAAGAAAAAGAAAGACACTGATCAGGAATGAAGTACAAATGTAAGTGTTTAATAAATAAATGAAATGTTTGAGATTCATATCCACATAGCAAATACGAAGTAAAATAAAGAGGAAAGTCAATGAGATCCTATTTACACACCAGAATAGCTATTACTACTCAAATAAATAAACTGCTGGATAGGTTGAAATAAATCAGGAACTATATTTGGTTTTGTGGCATTGTAAACTAGTGCAACCCATAGGGATATCTTAATGGAAGTTTACACAATACCAAAAAGTCAGATATGTTTTTGACCTTTACCGCAATTGTATACATATTGAAGGAATATAAATCAACATGAACATCCATGTTCATGGCAGCAATATTCTATAGCAACCAAGCTGTGTAATCAACCTATATGCACCAGAAAGAGGGAATGAAGAAAATGTGCTATTCATAGCTATAAACATGCTCTGGTATATGAGAAGTGAATGTTTCAACTATATCATTGCTAAATATTTTGAATATATAACTAATCCTAATTTCACTGGATTTTGTGGCATTGTGTTTTTGCTTTAATGAGGAACGTCCATATTGATTTTCAGACCAGTTACAATAGGTTGAAGATATCCTATAATATGTGGATATTAGATCAAAATTTAAATATATCAATGAACACATGGAATACCATCATATATAGTATATAATTTGAAGCAATTTTAAGAAGGCAACAGTTGGGGGAAAAGACGATGTTAGAAGCTTAACCAATACACAGACATGGAAAAATACAAAAAAAAGTTCAAGTAATTACTGCTAATAGTAAAACATTTTCCTCAAGTTTTAACAATGAAACTATTAAGATAACACTTAATAAAATCAAATAAATATGCCTTGGAAGAAAATGTACCATAGTTATAAGTTTCCCCATAATTTGTTTTACTTTATAACAAATGGATTAGAAGAAAGTGTAATTACATGTCTGAATATGCTAACACTTTCAAGTTTCATTGATTGAATCCAGCAAAGAAAAATAACAGAGAAGTAGAGAGTAAGAACAACCTGGGGTATGGATAAAGATACTCAGTAGAACTTAGTAAGGAAAGAATGTGCTCCATTTTCCTGATCAAAATAGAGCTAGGACAGCTAACTTTTGACAGAACACTTGTAATGTAGAGTAGTGGAGTTACTAATTTAGGTTGTAATTTATTACTTTTATTCCCAAATCTTATGATGTGATTCCCAAATGATGTGAGTGATCCTAGATTTTCTGAGCCCTTTTTTTCATCCAAAGTTTCGAATTCCTCACCCTGCCAATGGTTCTTCTGCTACTCTCATTTCTCCTTGGTTCTGAACTAAACTCCTGTAACCTTTTGGTTCATGAGAAAGAGCTGGAGAAATATGAGGATGGCTTGGAGTCTGAGATAACATCCACTCCAGCTTGGAGGATCTGGTGAAGGACTTCCACCTGGGTCTCAGAATCAGATATTAATTGGCTTCTTTGGAAATGGAGAAATTAACTCCCTCAGGCAGAATCTGTCATTCCTTGACTTTTTCTGAAGAGATTTGATACTAGGGCACAGTTCAGAGAATGAGCTTTCCCATTGTCAGAAGAAACAGGTTGAAAACTAAAAGTGTCCTCAGGTCCGAAAAGACCAGTCAGAAGCCAAGAGATCACACTATCCTCCTCATCAGGGACTTTCTGCTAGTAATAGAGTCTGAGCAAAATCTAAGATGGAGATAAACTGAGCCTGGGCCTAACGAGGACACAAAAGAATGACCCTCTCTTTGACTACAAGGGAGTAGTGTAGTGAGACATGACAATTTCCATCATATAAGAAAATTCACTAGGTAAGTTATCTCACTGCCACTTTGCAGGAGGTCAGTTTCCCCAAAGGAGAAGTTGTTAAATGTTGTGACTGCCAGTTTGCTCTCTAGGCTGTTGTCTCTCTCACCCCTTCTCATGTCAGGAATACATTGCTTCTTTCAGGCACTCAACTACTTGTCCTGACTCCTCGGCAGGAATACTGCAGGCTATTCTTTGGCTAACCTCTTGCATTTATGGTAGAATTGGCCCAGGCTCTGCTCATGCCAAGAGGTAGATGCAAGAGGTGAATATAAGCTCAGATTTGTACAGAACAACAATCATATTGAAAAAAAATTAAATGAAATTAATCGTTCAGTAATTTAGGGTTTATAGCCACAAGATTTAGGTAATTATTAGAAATACATCCAGAATCATGGATTAGGAAGAGAGCAGTGAAGTAGGTTCAGCATACGATGGAAAAGACACCATAGCCATAACAGGAGATGAGAGTATGAAGGAACTATTGGCATAGGTCCATTTACTATCTTAGGAGTGACCTTGGATAGGAGGCTTTTAGAATAATAACTAAAAGACAGGAACTTGCTGGGCAATGGTGTCTCACACCTGTAATCCTAGCTAACCAGGATGCTGAGATCTGAGTATTATGATTCAAAGCAAGCCCAGACAGAAAAAGGCAAAAGTGGTGCTGTGTCTCAAGAGGTAGAGCAATAGCCTTGAGCTCAGGGACAATGCCTAGGCCCTGAGTGCAAGCTTTAGGATCAGCAAAACAACAACAAGAAAACAATAATGATAAAAAATAAAAGAAGGACTTAAATATATGCGATGTAATGATGATCATGTGTAACTGTTTAGGGAACATAAAAGGAGACAAAATTTGGAGCAAAATGATATCTATTCTTTACTAATCAAGGATGCAAAGTAAATGCCAAATACCTCTTCTCCAAAACTTCCAAACTTGGGCTGGGAATGTGGTTCAGTGGTAGAGTGCATGAGACCTTGGGTTCGATTCTTCAGCACCACATAAGCAGAAAATCCAGAAGTGCTGTTATGGCTCGAGTGGTAGAGCACTAGCATTGACTTGAAGAGGTGAGGGACAGTGCCCAGGCCCAGAGTTCAGCCCCCCTGTCTGGCCTAAATAAAAACAAAAAAACAAAACAAAAGAAAAACTTATCTTTTCTCATAATTGAAGAGAGGCTCCTTTTACAGAGATTCTCCTTATCTAGCTCAAGGTCATCAGAACTTCAGCAGACTTATCTTGTTGAGATGTAATGCACCTAACTCTACTGAACCTAATCATGGCTAGGAAAGTATGGACATCGATACGTTTGTTGTATTTTTCCTTATAAATATATAATACTGTCAGTTATTATATATAATATATGTTATAATATAGAATATGTTAGACATTATATAATATATCAAATATATTATAACATATTATATATTAACAGACATCCTAATTTTAGAGTTAGGAGCAAGCAACATATTCAAAGAAAAATGTTTGAATCTCTGAGTTATTTCTCTACCACAGGACAATACCAGGTTTCATTCTTATTACCCAAAGAGCAACATAGGAAAGCGATGTCCATGGATGTGGTTCTCTGGATTTGGAAACTGTGATCATATATATATGATATATGTATATATCACATATATATGACATATCGTTTAATAATAGTGAATATGTTAAACTTTAGCAACAGATAAATAAGTGAACACCTATATGCACACAATCTCAGTCACTTTCATGTATAAGAAGTTCTTTTCTATGCTCCTATTCACCTACACAGAGAGTACATGAGTTGCCCTTGAATTGTCCTGTACTGTAGCTTCACATCCTTTGTTCCCTAAGTAGACAGATGTCATGTATTCAATAACAAAACTGTTACAGGCAAAAGTATCCACCCTGACACACAGAGGAACTTAGATTTCAGAAATGCCACAAATAAGTGGGAGGTACAGCAGTACTTTTCAAAATTGAATAGATTACATATTTATTAGAAAGCCGGGTGCTGCAATAGACAATAAATAAAAATAAAATAAATTACATATGACATCAAATTATGAAGTTCCAGGGCATTTCCCTACTCTTGAGAACTAGAGTAATCCATATTAAAAATAAATAAATGAAAAGACGAATGTTTTATAACAAATTTCAAAACTTACTATATGTTATATAAAGGAAATGCAATAAGCATACATTTTTAATCTAGTAATATCATATGGTATGAAGAATCTGATTAACTGATTCATAGAAATCAATACAATGCAGGTAAAACATCCTATATCTCAAGTGTCAACTTAGCAGAATACTTTCAATATATGGTGTCTATTTTACATATTATCCAGCCCTATCCATCCCACAATGGCAGAAGGCTCTTCCTGAGAAAGGCCAGAGACCCGTCTACTGTGAGTGCTCAATATAGACCTGTTCCCATTCTCTTTTATTTGGGCTTGTGATAGACTGACTATCTGTTAACTTGCCAAAGGCACAATTTGAACAGGCTTCCAGTAATGATATTTTAGCTCTCAGAAAAAAAGGGAAATTGAAGACAGGGAAAATCTACCAGACCCTGAAAGATTTCTATCATTGTGCTAAACCTGTAGCTTTCTACTAACACTTGAACAAACTGCAGTAAATGCCACTCCAACCACATGTCCAAAAAGTGGCTTTCCAAATATTGGCCTATTTTCACTTTGGTAAATCACGACACAATATACACACTATTGTGGCCCCGTTTTACTTAAACTTTTAGCTATGGTTTGCCGAAGGGATAGTTGACCTTACCAATTTCGTAAATTTTAGGTCATCACACAGTCACTTTATAGCCCTTAAACATGAAAAATACCTACCCATATAAGTCTTCATTACATACTTATTCCTGTTTTTCTTCATTTGTCATGTTTTACATATTTGTGTATCCCAGGGCTTAGCTCTGTAATATTCCTTCTCATGGTTGTTACTACTGAGTACAGTAATTATTTCTGTATTTTTCTCCAGCTCTGTTTTCTTTAATTCAAGTCCTTAATAGCATCCTGTCTACTGACAACTCCTAGCTACTGATTTTAGCAAACTCAAAAGATACCAAAGTAAGCTTTGATCTCATTCTACAAACCAATCCCTCATTACTATTTGATTAAGTGATAACTCTTCCAGCTCTCTTTTCAAAATAACTTGGAGTCATTTCAGACTTACATACTTTTTGACACCTCATATTTAATCTATGACCAGGTTTCGACAAATTAACACACTGTATATTTTAGGAACCATATATATATATATATATATATATATATATATATATATATGGTATATGAGTGCTAGTACTATGACTTAAATTTGGGAACTAGGTTCTTTTATTTTCATTTTATGGGGCGGGGGTCTGGTCGTGGGGCCTGAACTATGGGCATGGGTGCTGTTCTTCAGCTCTTCAGCTCAAGACTAGTACTTAACCACTTAAGCCACAGCGCCGCTTCCAACTTTTTTTCTTTTTGCTTATGTGGTGCTGAGGAAGTGAAACCAGGACCTCATGCATTCAAGGCAAGCGCTCTACCACTGAGCCACCTTCCCAGCGCCTTACTTAACTTTTTTGCTCAGGCTTTATTTGGTATAAAGATCACCTACAATGTCATTACCCACACCTTTTTCATTTAAAAAATATGTATATTCTGTAGCAATGTAATTGCCATTATAACCATAATTAGGAAGATAATGTAGTTTCATCTGCTCCATACATTTTGAAAGGTAATGAATGTGAAACTTACAGCATATCCTCAGATATGCCTGGTGGAAAACTGGATTTGTATTATGGGTCTACAGTTGATCAGTATTAGGGACTTGGGAAATTTGTTTGGCCTTGTTGCCTACTTCTGTTTTTAATAAAACACTTAATTCATTTCCTAACTGGAAGAACTATCGTGAGCACTAAAATTACCCTAATGCAGTTGCAGTGCTTGGAATGGGGTCTGCACATTGTGTACTTGGTCACAAAGAAGTCAGCTTCCATCAACATAGTCACAGCATCCTACCTGAAAGCCTTAAGAAATATATACCCAACCGACGTTAATATCAGTGAAAATTTGTCTTGAAAAAAAAAAGGTCTTTTCTTCATATGAAACAAAGTAATGTTGGGCTGTCCTGTGGCTTTTACTCTGAAGGAGTTTTGCCTAAATTTTATTCTTACTCTATTAGTGGTAGCAGTAGAATTTTTTAGTGCTACCCTTCATGTTTCTAGTTCTGTGTTCCATTTGGAATACTATTGTAACTTAGTTTATAATCTTTATCAGAATAAATAAACTACAACTGCTGAAGTTTTAAATAAAAAGACAATTTTAGGTGTGCATTACATTTTATGTGCTTAATACTTTCCTGAAATTATTCATTTTAGGTTATATATCCCTAACAAACTATTTTTATGTTTCTTATATGATTTATAGATTTATTATATGATTCTTATATGATTTCTTAGAGATCCATAAATAAAACATCTCAGAACAGGAAAAGAGTGGGTAAGAAGTCATAAAAACATTATTATGGTGTCTTAATGGCTAAGTGTAAAGAACATGTAACAGAACAATTGGAAGATTCATTTGCTCTTTTTGCTATTCTCTCACCCTTGATTGTAGAAACCTTCTCACTATGAAGTGCCAAGTGGTCAGGACCGTTCAAGCCTCTTCTCAGTGACAGAAGTGATGGGATTAGGACATGTACTCCTATGACTGGCTTTTAAGGCTATGTTGGAAATACAAGATTATACACAATAAATCTAATGGAGTGAGATCTTTACACTGGCAATGAGCACTGGCAATGAGCAATGATAGCTTGGAAAGCTCAGGTGTCCACTAATTATGTGATTAGAGATGTGGAGTTGACCTTGGTATCAAGATTGGAGGTAAATTTCAAAGGCAGCTAAGGTTGCTGCTGTATTGTAGCTCAATACAGTGTGACCCTGCCTGATAATGGTAAAACACAGAGTAGAAGCTAAGCCAGTAAAATGTATAGGAAGGATTTTCCACTGAGAATAATTGCAGGGGGTGATCATCACTTTTGCGTTGAAAATGTACAGCCCATCATTCTACTTTAAACTCTAGAGTATTTCTGATCTGAAGACAATTATAACAAACCAATGTGCTGTGATTGCTGAGTAGATTAAGTGTGTATTACTGTAATATATGTAAAATCTTTATAGGTATGGAGTGCCCTGACCTTCACACTTCATTCTGTGTTGTTAAGTTTCATGGAGAAATGTTCATAATTATGCAATTCACACTCATCTAAGTCTGAATCAGGCAACTGAGATAAGACATTAGGATCATCACTCCAGTGATGAGGTTTGTGACCTATGAAATAAATAAAATTATTTCACAATGTATATGCGTTTCTGAAAATTTATGCTATAATATAAATTTACTTGTAGAAAATAAGTTAAAATATCTTCTCTCGGGCTGGGAAGGTGGCTCACTGGTAGTGTTTGCTTTGCATGCAAGAGGCCCTGGGTTCGATTCTTAAGTAAAAAGAATTCTTAAGCAAAAAGAAAAAAGCCGGAAGTGGCGCTGTGGCTCAAGTGGTAGATCGCTAACCTTGAGCTAACAAGCTGAGGGAAAGCGCCCATGCCCAGAGTTCATGCTCCACGACTGGACTCCAAATAATAAAACACTAAAACTACCAGCACAAGTATGTTTTTTGCAGCATTATTACCATATCTAAGGTATGGAACCAATCCAGATGCCCCTCAATAGATGAATGGATCAGGAAAATGTCATATATATATATACACAATGGAATTTCATGCTTCTATCAAAAAGAATGACACAGCCCCTTTCTTAAGAAAATGGAAAGACTTGGAAAAAAAATCATTATGTGAAGGAAGCCACACTCAAAGAAACATAGGCTCTATGGTTTCCCTCATTTTTATTAATTAATATATGTTTAGTATAGTCCTGTCAGATAGGTTCATTTTTTTACACCCTTAATATTCGCTTTTTTCTCTCCATCTTCATCTCCCATTCCTTGTGAGTGTGTGTGTGTGTGTGTGTGTGTGTGTGTGTGTGTGTGTGTGTGTGTGTGTGTGCAGTAATGAAACTTGACTCAGAGCCTCAAAATCTTGCTTGTTTTTTTCACTCATGACTGACTGAATCTGCACTATTTTAACCAAGGTTTAACTCTGTGTTTGATTGAACAATTGAACATAAATGTCTCATGGATTGCTACCCCAGCCATCTGTGAACCATGATCTTGCAATATCAGCCTCATGAGATGAGATACTGGCATCTAGCTCTATTGCCAAGTGTCATTTCTTTGTTTTGTTTTGTTTTGTTGTTTTTGTGCATCCAAAATCTTTATGGAAAACAAATCATTTATAATCAGGACTATTCACATAAAATGTTTGTGGTTGAAAGATTACCTTAATAATGTAATCCTTTTGCATCCACATTATGTGATTTGATTTTTTGAACTCTATTGTTGCAGTCAAGTCACTTATATATAATTTGAATCTTCTTGTCTTGGTTTTATAGGGTGTTAGGTGTTTAAAAACAGAATTTATCAAGGTTTAACTGCACTACTGAAGCAAGACCTTTATAATTATTCAATGTCCTGTAAATCATAAGTTTATCACTTCTTGAGGCACCATATGAGCACAAATAGTTTCCTATAATACCTCCTCATATTTTAGACCTCAATGCCATGCACAATTCGGCCAAATATGCAAGGCCATCCTTTGTAACTCTCCACTGATTTTCAATGTTCTTCTCTCTACTCTCCAGTGCTAAGTCCTGTGATGGTCATGTTGATTTTCTCCCCTGTTACATTCATCATTTCATCTTGGGAACTACTGTTATGCACTATTGTACTTCTGTCCATACTCCTTGTGCTTCGGCTTGTACCCATCTCACCTCGAATGGCTAAAAATTGGTGATATTTGCTTTACTCTTTATCTCAGACATCTATCTTTACTTTCTAGTAATGTATTCATTAAATTCCTTCTGTAAAGTCTAATGCCTTGAAAATTATTACTGCATTTTCATGGCTTTGTTATTTGGCATAAGGGAAGAACATAGATCAGTACTGTAACTTAGGTAAAAGATTATTGCAATCATGCTTCAATAGACCTTGTTCATTGGATAATGTTTACTTGAAGGTCTGCCTGCCTGCTTCCTTTTCACTGTTTTGTTTATTTTTCAATTTAGTCTTTTCTCCTGGAAAATATTTATGGGACTAGTGAAGATCAATTCCTACTATAATTAGTCATTAATTTTATTCCAACCTCATTTCACGGATCCTTCTGAGTTTCTCCAGGGTCTGTGTAGAGCTTCACATTTTTAGATAAGATTTAACATCAGTGCATCCAATAATGAAGACACATTCCTTAAGTCACCATTTTGATGACTGAAAAGAAACCATGCTGCAATCTCACTATATGACAATTTCCTGGTTTTAAATTCTTTTAGATTAAAATTGATGCTGGACAACAAATTCTGTGTACAATTTTATATTTTCCTAATTATTACATAAAGTTAAATATTACATAAAGTATTACATAAAGTTAATATTACATATTAATATTACATAAAGTTAAAACATTATCACTTACTTAGTTTTAGGATTTCTAAAACGGTCAAAGTTCTATTCATTCACA
The DNA here is from genome assembly GCF_019054845.1 of Dipodomys spectabilis. Lineage (NCBI taxonomy): Eukaryota > Metazoa > Chordata > Mammalia > Rodentia > Heteromyidae > Dipodomys > Dipodomys spectabilis. Next base: position 5,970,275 of record NW_024870755.1, read on the forward strand.
ATTTTAAGATAATAGAGTGTCCATTATGACCAAGTGAGATATTTTAAAATTTTTATTTGTAGTCCTTAAAGGTTGTGCTGGGTAATCAAGTCCAGTGCTTCATGTGTCTTAGTCTACTGTGGGCCTCTGAGCCTGATGTGACCTGTGGTTTTATTTTCACTCAACAGGATTAAAGAAAAATTTCACTAGGAAGAAATTATTACTTGCTTACTTTCTCCAATATCTCTTGCATACATAAAAGTACTTAATATAATTCTATACTGGCTGAAAATAGTGTTCCTATTAGAGTAATTGTTTATTTTTTGTAGCCCCACTCTTCACTAAGTCTTGTCCCTTTCCTATCCCCCCCCTTCCCATAAAACTTTACTGGATCCACTGGAAACACATTTCCATTCAGCCTCATCTTAAAAAGTCCAACCTTAATTAACCTACCCCCCTGGTAGTCCTGCTATAAACTTTCAAGGCCCTGACTGCAACCAGAATCCTTCCTGAAAGCCCTCCTCTGCTACAGGGAAAGCCTTCTTCCACTCCACCCCTTCCTGGAATCCCTTCTCTGCACCACCAGAAACCAGGCAACATCCATATCTCCTCCTATGATCTGCCTTGCTGCACTAAGAACCCTGCCTACATCGGGCTCCTCCCTCTAATCCTAACTCTAATCCTCTAATCCCTAACTATTCTATTCCCTCATAGTCCCATTGCTCCCATATTTTATTACCTCCAAGCTCTTCCCTTCCTTTTCATACCCCACTCACAACCAGACTTCTCCCTAGACCCCTCCTGGTTTCATCAGAATCTCCATCCATACTAGTCTACTTCTAAGTGGCCTAACGTCTCAAACCCAGCCCCGAAACTACCTCTTCCCACAAAGCCCTTCATGCTTCACCAACAAACCTCCACCTCTCTATAACTGCACTTGTAGCCCCACCTTGGTTGACCAGAAGCTTCTCACACAGCTCATCTCTGCCTGTAAAGCCAGCCCTGCTCCACCACAGGCCTCTCTACCTCCCATATCTACTCTCTCAATGGCTGCATTGTTCCAGAGATGAATCCTCTCCTTATTGGATCCTCCCAGAGAACCACACCCTACTCAACCAGATACCCTGCCCATAATTACCCAACACCTTTGTAGACCTTCCACTCCTTCTCAAAGTCCCTCTTCCAATTAACCCCATGGCTCCAAGCCTAACCTGCTCTAGAAAACCCTGACTAGATAACCCCCACCACACTATCCCATCTCTCGACTTCCAACGTTGCTCCACTGGAAAACACTGCATCCTTTGGCCTCCCTCTGGAAGTCTCACCAGTCTCAACTGTAAATCCCTGTCCCTTCATAGTCCCTTTTTGAAGGTTGCCTTGCTTTACTGGAAACCCTGTCCAAAGTCTAATGACCTGCCTTGCAACACTGAAATCCCCACCCAACCTTACTCCTCTTTTCGAAGTGGTGACTGGCTACACCAGAAACCCTGTCTTAACTAGTCTAGTCCACTGGATCCTATCCCTGCTCTCACAAAGCTCTGTTCCTGAAAATTTCCTCCATACATTGTTACTACATTCTCCTCTGCCAGAAACCCCACCTCCACCCTAACACAGTTCCCAAAGGCCTGCCATTCTCCACCAGAAACCCCGCCCCTTACTAGCCCACTTCTTCCTAGCACCGCTCTGCCCTCTCACAGACCTTGAAAAACCTCTCCCTCATAGCTCCGCATTCCTGCACCAGAATCCCCACCTTCTGTCAATCTCTTGCCTACATTCTCTTCCCTGCCTTATGGAAAACCTCACCCTACATATCCCACAAGGGCTAACAGTGCTACACCACAACCCCTCCTCTAGTAACCTCCTCCTTTGTAGCCTTGTTCTTCCTTTTCAAAGCTCTGCCCCAAACAGCCTCTTCCTCAGTGACCCCACCATCTTCCACTGAAAACTCATCCACCTGCCAGTCTCCATCTTAAATTCCCACCTACTCCACAAGAGACACTTCTCTTAACAAGTCTAGTCTTTTCTGTCCCCACCCTGCTGTCTAAAAGCCCTACACAAACTGGCCTTCACCCTCAAAGCCCCGCCCTGCACCACCACAGAGGCTGTGCCAATATCAACTCCTCCCTTGAAACAGAAAGGGCTCCACCAGAAACCCCACACCACCTCATCCTTGAAGTTCCCACCTAATAACTTTTACTACAAATGTGATTTTATAATAGTCACAGAATTCATACTAATCCATATGATAAGAAAGCGGTATTGCCAAAAGAAAACAAAAATTAGATAGTTATTAGATGCCTTAGTCTAGTTTGGGGTTCTGTTACCAGGCAGATACACATTGTGTGAAAATGTGTGAACATGATTCCTCTAACTGGAAAGCATTCTTTGAAGTATCAGTAAAGTTTCATGAGTGATCATTTTATTTCTAGAATTTTCGTGCACATTTGTGTCCATTAACTTAAAAATATTAGTTATTTTAAATCCGCTAGTTGGGTTGAGGAAAGAGTAGTAAGATGTAAAAAGATGACTTTAAACTCATCTCTCCAGGGGCTGGGAAGGTGGCTCAGTGGTAGAGTGCTTGCCTTGCATGCCTGAGGCCCTGGGTTCGATTCCTCAGCACCACATAAGCAAAAAGAAAAGAGCTGGAAGTGGTGCTGTGGCTCAAGTGGTAGAGCGCTAGCCTTGAGCTGAAGAGCTGTGGGACAGCGCCCAGGCCCAGAGTTCAGGCCCCACGACTGGACCCCAAAAACAAAACAAAACAAAACAAATCAACTCATCTCTCCAATGAATAATTTTGGACTTGCTTACATTACTATGTACCAGAGTTTTTAGTAACAGAAATTCTCTACCAGAATCCATTTTGAATTTCCTCCTTCCACTAAAGTGCACTTTGGAAAAGATTGAAGTGAGATTATACAGGTAGAATGCCAGAAATAAAAACATATTTGAGATCTTAATAAAATCATGGTGAAGACTCTACCAAATGTGCTTTAAATTTTCTAATAAAAGGAACTTAAGCATATTTAACTGCAGACTTTCTGAAGACTAGAAGACAAAAATATAAGAAATGCCCTCTTATACCATGGTTCTGAAAACAAAACAAAACCAAGGAAAGACAAAATAATGAGACAGAAGGGAATGAGGAACTTGTACATGTGATATAGAATGTAAAAATACACTGAATCAGGTCAAAATAATTTTGGTCACAATGCCTGGTTGTTCAATATATTTCATTGTATATATTGTTCTTTGTTAACCTGTGACTTAATATAGGACTCAGCAGGGATCTGCCAAGGTAGTTGTGTAGTTAGTCAATTTCATCATTGAAAGATCATCAGGATGATAAACTCCCACACACCTTAACATACCTGCAACAGCACTAGACATACACTCCTATTGGTCCAACAGTGTAAGGTAGAGACTGTATTTTACCCAAGCTTTGTATGTGGTATGCTATGGTTTTTTCAGGCTTAATACAAAATGACTCTGCCCAGAATTAAATGAAGGCATCTATAGCTAAAATGATTTAGGGTCATTGTTAACATGTAACGCATGCTGAGGTTTTTATTTATACCTCTGCTTTTCCCTTTCTTTCTTTTCTTTTCTTTCTTTTTTCTTTCTTTCTTTCTTTCTTTCTTTCTTTCTTTCCTTCTTTCTTTCTTTCTTTCTTTCTTTCCTTTTCTTTCCTCTTTTAGGAAATGAGTATACTTGTTTGCTGAACAAGTATTCTACCATTAGAATAATCCTTTTTCAATTTACTTACTTTGTTCATAAGTTATCCAGTTTGCTGAGGCCCTAACACAGGCTACGTTCCTCACCTCTGTCTCCCAAGTAGCGGGGATTACAAATGCATTCCAACATGTGAACCTTTAGGACGATATGAGACTCGTATTACTTCCCTTGCACATTGGTTCTGATCTGTGATCCCCTCAAATTCTACCTCTTCAATTAGTGATGTGAGTTCCAGTAGCCTGCCCTCAGTATAGATCATCTAAATGAATTATTGAAGGCAATTTCACTTTAATCCCTTTTTTGCCAGTCCAAGAGCTGTTATAGTTTTATTTCTAGACAAATTTTGTGTATATATGCACATTAGCTTTAAAATATTACTTTTTCCCCCTTTTTTTCCTTTTTAATTTTCTTGGTCAAGGGGCTTGAATTCTGGGTCTGGGCACTGTCCTTGGGGTTCTTCATATCAAGGCTAGCAGGTTACTAGTTGAGCCACAGTGCCATTTCTGGTTTTCTGAGGGTTAATTGGAAGTAAGTGTGTCATAGATTTCCTGCCAGGGCTAGCTTTGAACTACTATCCTCAAATCCCAGCTCCTGAGTAGCTAAGATTATAGGCATGAGCCACTGGCACACAGCTAAAAATATTACTTATTTTAAGTTCTGTGATTTAATTGAGGGAGTAACATGAGTGTGTATAAAGGTAACTTTCAAGTTACATCTCTAAATAAATTCAGAGTTTCATTTTCATATTTATTGCAGTTATTAATAACAGAAACTCCCAAAGTAACAGAATAATCCTTCATTTTCTCCTTCCCATAGGTACTATTGGAAGAGAATGAGTGCGATCTAAGACAATATGTACTAGAAATTATAAAAACAATATTTTGATGATACATAAAAAGCCAGATAACACAACGTGCTTTTCATTTTCTAAAGAAAGGAATGTCATGAAAATATATTTATTGGCAGGCTTTTCACCTGAAAAACAAAGAAAAAACAATATCATAAAAAAGCTGAAGGGGATCAGCAACCATGTAAGTGTGATATAGCATTGGAGACTTTAAGACATGAACTGGTTCAGGTAAAGTAAAACTTTGGAAAAGTTATCTGCTCACTTAATTTATTCATTATAAATTTTTCATTTTATTTATATGTCACTTAATATATAAATACATACATGTGTGTGTAATATATATATCAGCTGTATCTGTCCAGTTAATTGTATGGTTATGTATGGTTAGGTAATTTCATCATGTCAAGTTCATGGACTTCCATAAACCTTAACAACCCTGCAACACCACTGCACATGCAAACTTAAGTGTACACCATTGTGAGCTAGACCCGTGTTTTACCAAAGCTTTATATATAGGGTGTCATTTTTTTCATTTAGTCTTGACACAAAATGTGTGTGCTCCTAGAAATGTTGGTATTAATAACTACAATAATTTAGTGTAAATCTTTACATTGAATGCATGCTCAGTATGAGTTGTTCCTTTTTTCCTTTTCTTATTTTATCTTTAGGAAGTTGATTTGAGTTTTGATGTTGTGTTTGCCAGACAAGTATTCCACCACTGGAGTCACTCCACCAATCCTTTCTTGTTTAAGTTACTTTACTCATAGAGTAGCAATTTTTACACCAAGCCCAAAAAACAGGGATCATTATTGCATTCCAATATCCCTACCTAGTAGGTTGATATGGGTGATACTTTCCTTCCTAGACTGATTTAGAACTGTGATCCTCTCAAATTCTATCACTTCAATTAATTGCGTGAGCTCCAGGTCTCCATACTTCTAGAAGATAGGACAGACATAAATGATTACAGGTAATTTGAGTGAATCATTGGCTAATATAGGTGATTTGATATTAAAGTGTAGGGTAAGTTTGAAAGTATAATCACAGTAGTCAGATATTTTGCTAAGTAATTTTGTTTCACCTTAATAACACATCTTGACCAGAATTAAGGACTTACTTTTATGTCTGTCAACTTGTATGTCATTTGGTAAAATAAACTTCATGTCTTCCATGTGGGATAAAGAACTTTGAATGGTCTGATGTGCTGGTTCACATCTATAATCATGGTTAGCAATCAGAAATAAATAGATCACAATTTGAACATAGCCTAACCAAAAATTTAAGAAGTCCCAATCTCAACAAACTAGTGGATCATGTTGAATCATGCCATTAATCTCAGAACCACAAGAGGCTAAGCCTCTGCCTAGTACTTGTGTCACTTGGGTAACTGGGACACTTGGAGGCAGTAACCTCTACTGATGCAGAAACTGGGCTGAGTTTTAGCAAGATGAGGGAGGAGTCTGCCCCACCTTCCTAGGGTCGACCTCACAGAATGCAGTGAGCATGCTTGCTTTCCTCCTCCAAATGGCTTAAGATGCCATGCTGCTGAGTGTTCATTATTTGATTCCAGTGTAAGGAAACATTAAATAAATTTCCCATATGCCAATTAAGCTGCTCTCCCAGCCTGTGAGTTCAACTCAGCAAGTGTTTATTATTTGAGAGTTGAGAATACTGAGGTAGGGGAGAGAGGGAGGGTGAGTGAAAGAGACGAGAGATATAGAGAGAGAGCTGGGCGCTGGTGGCTCACACCTGTAGTCCTAGCTACTCAGAAGGCTGAGATCTGAGGATTGCGGTTCAAAGCCAGCCTGGGCAGGAAAGTCCGTGAAACCCTTATCTCCAATAAACCACGCAAAAACCAGAAGTGGCGCTGTGGCTCAAGCAGTAGAGCGCTCACCTTGAGCTCAAGAGCTGAGGGACAGTGCCCAAGCCCAGTGTTCAAACCCCATGACCGACCAAAAAAATAAAAGTGAGAGAGGGGAAGGGAGAAAAGAAAGAAAGGAAGGAAGGAAGGAAGGAAGAAAGAAAGAAAGAAAGAACGAAAGAAAGAAAGAAAGAAAGAAGGAAAGAGAAAGAAAGAAAGAAAGAGAAAAAGAAAGAAAGGAAGGAAGGAAGGAAGGAAGGAAGGAAGAAAGAAAGAAAGAAAGAAAGAAAGAAAGAAAGAAAGAAAGAAAGAAAGAAAGAAAGAAAGAAAGAAAGAAAGAAAGAAAGAAAGAAAGAAAGAAAATGATTGAGAATGAATTGTTTGGAGTCAGGAGTCATATGTCAGAGGTACTACCTGTATTTGGTGTTAGGTCTGCCCCAGGCCATGCAGACACTATTCAGACACCTTCACAATTCTTGGCTAAGTTTCACCCCTTGATGTGTTACCTAGTATCTGGCACACATGGAGGCAGCCACCTCCCCATCCTGTTAAGTCACAACCTGGTCAGCCTCTGGTCACACTTTCCATCTGACCAGAGGTGAGTTCCAGAACTTGAAGCCACATCCAGATCCAGTGTATCCAGAGTTTCCCTCAAACGGCCACACCTCATCTGGTCCTTCACATAGATACATCCTTCCCCCAGGTTGGGTCCCCCATTTTTTTACATGGCTTTCCACCATATATGGCATGGGCAGCAGTTCAGTAAATAAATTACTTTACCTGAATGAATACTGTGTGGTGTTCTCTTCATTGGGTACCTAATGAAACTCACCTAATTAATATACTTTACACTTCAGAGTTTCTAGTTATGAATCCATGGTTATTTTTGTGACACATGTGAGATCAGTATCTACAAAACATATTTACTAACTCATCATTTAACAGTATAGTTCTGCCTAGAATCTAATAGCAGCTTAATTAACTATAAAGTCTATTTTGTATGCTTTGCTTTGCTTTGTTTTTGCTTAAAGCAATAGAAGAGTTGGTGAGACAATCTGTGTGAAGCCTCAGGGTCTGTGTTGGAGGGGCAGAATGATGTAGGCTCCGGCCTCAGAATTATCTGAGGACTGTGTTTGTGTATGTGAAAAGCTCTTGGCATGCCAAGCTAGAGAGGGAATATGTTCTCTCTCGCTTTCTCAAAGCTCATGTCAGATTCCTGGGAACTGAGGAAGTAGCTCTTCTGCTTACGTAAGCATAGACGAACAGCTAGTCAAGCATTTTCCTGAGTACAGGGAAGTGGTTTGAACTTGCTCTAAAATAGTTTAGATAAAAATATACAAAGACATTGTCTCATAGTCTAAGCAAAATTGTATCTGTTGAAATTCTTTGTGTGAATGGCAAAGATAATACTTGCTTGTCTTTAAATACCACTAGCAATAAAGCACAGAATGCAGTGGCAATTGCTGTTTGCACTCTGTATCCCCTGTGTCCTGGTGATTTTGTGACCCTTACCCAGGGACCCCAATGCCTTAGACGTTGACAACTGGCACCCAAACAAGGACCCTGCAGTGTTGAATTCAGGAAGGTATATACAGGTAAGTACTTTTTTAATTACAGGGTGATGGGACAAGTTAAGTCTACTCCGTACTTACATATGCTAAAACATTTACTTGCTGCTTATGGTATAACTATTTCTTCTTTTGACATAGAAATGTGTATTAATGTAGTTAGGGAATGGAATCCTTGGTTCCCCGTTGAAGGGACATTAGATGTTGATAATTGGAAATGAGTAAAATATAATGTAGAAAGAGCTGTTCGAGAAGGGGAAAGTATTCCTGTTAGTTTTTGTCCATTTGGGCTATTTTACATACCCTTTTTAAAGCTTTAAATGAGAAAAGAGGCCACCCCTTCTATTGTAGATTTACAATTGGACTCTGAGGTTAAGGACGTAATAGATAAGGATGCATCACAATTAACAGAAAAAACAAGAGGTAAAGAAAACTGAAAAGGAACAATCTGAAAGCGTAAATAGAATGTCTGAGCAAATGGAATTGATTTTATCAAGATTACAACATATGGAGTTAGAAATTAGCAGAGTGAAAGAGAATCTAAGAAAGTGAAAGTAAAACAGCCTTCTCCTCCTCTGCTTGCTGAAGCAATTTTTACCGTGTCACTCCCTCACAAAACAGAAGGCTTAGACAGTGAGTTTGATGATGAAATGCATATTTTTTCTTATCCTGTAATTTGACCACCCCATATGAATGATTTAGCTCAACCAGCCAAATATGAAGGTGTTGTTGTCAATGATATTAGTAAATTTAAGAAGCATTGACGTTGTATGGTCCTCAGTCTCATTATGTTAAGGAATTGCTTAATGGGCTTGCCCGACATTACAATAATTTTGCTCTCGAGGACTGGAAGTTGCTTTGTAGAGCCTAATTAAGGATCCTGAATACCTACAATGGCAAATGTGGTTTACTGAGTTATGTACAGAAAGGACTAGACAAAATGCACAGAGCAATAATCCGCGCCTGTAGGTCATAACCTTTCCCATGTTGAGTATAACAGAACAATATGCAGATGCTCATATGCAAGTGAACTCTCCTGAAGAGATCCATGAGTAGTTACGAGACATAGGTATTGAGGCACGGGAGAGGATTCGGCTGGTAGGAGAGCATTATGGCTCCTGGACAAAAGTAAGTCAAAAACTTAATAAACCCTATGTTGAATTTTTATCATGATTGAAACTGACCTTGGAACTTACTGTTGTGGGAGAGGCTGCACAGCAACAACTGCTGGGCATGTTGGCTTGTGAGAATGTTAATGAGGACTGTAGATGAGCCCTATTGCCTATTAAAGAATCTGGGGATGTAAATACATAATTAACGGTGTGTAAAGACATTACATCTGAATCCCGGCTTATGCAGTTGTTTGTGCTGAAACTATGCCCACTACCTTGCATGCTTTACAAACCCAACCCGTTATTCTAAAATGTTTTGGATGTAGTCAAATGGAACATATAAAGAAGAATTGTAAAAAGGCTACTGATGTTAACAAGAGAGGAACAGGAATTTGCCCTAAATGTAAAAAAGGAAAGCACTAGGCAAGAGTGTGTAGATCAAAAATAGACAATAAAGGATAACTATAAAAATACTTACCCTATGCAGGGAAACTCTCCGTCGGGCCAGCCCCGGGGCCCAAGATTAATAACCAAGGGTAGCCAACCATTTTTCTTCCTCGTCCATGCCACAGCCCACAGCGCCGCAACGGACATGCCAATTCATTCATCTACTGAGAGGCATATTGGTTTAAAACATGCTTGCATGTAAGTAACAATTATGGTCATTCAAAAATGACAGATGTCCCCTCCCCAAACATACTGAAATCATGATTTCAAAGTAAGATAGGATTTTATGGTGGTACAAGTGTTGAGATATATGTATGAGTCTAATGTTTATCTTGCACTGAATTAGTCAGGAAGATATCCAATATCATATGGGATAAAAAATGGTAGTGAAAAGATATTCCCTTGAGAAAGATATAGGAGGCTGCGAGAAGTATGGAGAAATTCAGATAATTTTGAAGGTTTTAGAAATGCAAGCTCAAGTATATCTCTTTAAGTAGAAGGGCAAAAGAAGGGGAAGAGAAGAAAATAACTGAAAGCAGATCATTGTCCCAACTTGGAGTACAATATAACTTCCAAATTAAAGAGAGACCAATATAATATGTCCCACTTAATTTAGATACATGCAAAATATTTATTTGGCTTTTTCCCACTTTAATGCTCCAAAATAAATGAAGACTTATAAGAAACTTTATGTGATTGTCGTTACTTCAACCTGAACAATAATTATGATGAGTCCTCTTTTTCTCAGTATGCTCTTGGAAAATACTCCCTAAATTGATGATGTTGTGACTGATTAGAGAGTCAGTGTAATGGGTTTCTACTTGTATGATAATCCCAGAATAGTTTAATGCAGTTTTTTCTCAAGATATCCAAGTAACTTGTCTGACGCTGTACTTTGAACACACCCTCACACCTGAGCACATTATTTGAAATTGCACATCAGCATTTCCTTGGCACAATCTACTTTGTACCTTTGTCTTTTTGCATGTTCCTTTTGATTTCACAGTTGCTCTATTTCCATTTCTTCTGTACAAACTGCTAAAAAGATTGTTCAAATACCACTTCTTGTTTGCAAACACCTAGTCTATGTATGAAAGTACTTTGTCCATGTTAATCAATAGGGTAGTACTCACTCTCTGAGGAGAAAAGTTCCACAGTATAACTCTATGCCCACATTAGAGGGTTTAGAATTTAAGGCATTTTGAGACAAACAGTGATATCTGAATTGAAAGGCTCCTTAGGGATATTTTCTTGGAGCTCATTAGTTTACCCAGGAGAAATAAAAATATCCACATGCTTTGGAGCTAATTAGTAAGTAACTGAATTAACACTAGATCCTAGATATTGTGTTATTACAAGTCACCATTGTATTATTGTTACATCAGAATCCTTCCCTAAATGCATATGTGTATCAGAAAATGAAAGAAAGGTATTAAAACAAAATGTCTTATCTTTTTAGGCATTTAGTCCTTGTGGTGAGGGTAATGTCTGAACTCTTCCATTTAATAAAAGCTTAAAGTTTATAAGAGCACTTCTTACATATAAGAATTTGTGGCAGGTTCATTGAGAGGGTTATTTCAGCATGGAGATATCCCTAACAAGAATTATATTTAAATAGAGTATATGACACTTATGTCGTATCAATGGCTATTGAGGCATTTTCTATTCTAAAGAAGAATCAATTTGCGGAGTCTTCAGTAACATCAGTAAAGCCGTATGTTCAACCTTTACTTGGTGGTACTTGTCCTATGTTTATAATGAATAGCCTGATAAGATAACAAAACATATCTAACAATATTTCAATAAAATTCCAAACTGATGTAGATACATGGATCATTCATTGGAACTGTAGGGCAAATTAGGCTTGTCTGTGCTATAGTTCAACCATAATCTCCTGGTTAAACAGTCTTCAAAAATATTCACAGAATATATCTAAGTAAAGGTCCTGACAGTTACATCTGTATAATACTTCTAATGTCAGGATAAAAGCATTTGTTCCCAACATTTAAAATCAACAGGATCTGTTGAATTCATGGATCTAGAATTTTATGGCTTTACATTCATATCTCAAAATTTCATCAATATGACTTACATCTCTACCAGATCACCAAAACACTGTTCTTATTGACCTTGTCTATCGGACTAGGAAGTTGGCTCAGTGGTAGAGTGCTTGCCTTCCATGCCTAAGGCCCTGGGTTCGATTCCTCAGCACCACATAAGCAAAAAAGAAAAAACCGGAAGTGGCGCTGTGACTCAAGTGGTAGAGCACTAGCCTTGAGCTGAAGAGCTGAGGAACAGTGCCCAGGCCCAGAGTTCAGGTCCCATGACCGGACCCCCTGCCCCTAAAAAAAAAAAAAACTTGTCTATGTCCTTTTAGTTTTCAAATCCAAATAGCATATTTCCTTCAATGTCTCTGTAACAGTTTTGACCTTTTCTTCCTGCAAATTCTTTCCTTTCTTCACTTCTGTAAATCTGTTTTTATTACTTTCTTGTTTCCTTATCTCTTTCTTCCAATCTTGTACACACTGGTGCTCACAATGCTACACTTATGTCATAACTTTTCTTTTCCTCTTCCCTTTAATAATGTCCCCAATTTTATCATTCTTTTTCATATTCATGGTCATGGATATTTTGATGATATCTAAACAGACCTATCTTTGCATCTGTTTAATGTAAACTTTAGAACTGTCAGAGAGTTTTTTCCCCTAAATCCATCATTTTCACCTGTAATCCTTATCACCAAGAATATCACTAACACATTTGCCTGGCCATAGATGTAGAACCCTTTAGATTTCTTCTTACCATTCTACTCCACCCATTATATAAGATGAACGATCAAGATTTTCTTAGTTTCTGTTACTAATTTGATTTCTTTTTTTTTTTTTTTTTTGGTCATGGGGCTGGAACTCTGGACCTGTGTGCGGTCACTGTGCTCTTCAGCTCAAGGCGAGCCACTCTACCTCTTGAGCTACAGCATTATTTTCGAGTTTTCTAGTGGTTTTCATTGGAGATCAGAGTCTCATGTACTTTTCTGCCCGGGTTGGCTTTGAACCGTGATCCTCAGATCTCAGCCTCCGAGTAGATAGGACTACAGACGTGAGCCACTGGCGCCCAGCACTAATATGATTTCTATGTACTTCTTTTTATGCCCCTGACACAAGTCTGTTTCATGTACTCATCACTGGTCACCTAGTCTTAAACAGCTATTTACAAAGTATGTTTTTTCCCCATAGTCTTTTCATATTGGTCCTCTCCATCAACAAATTACTGCTCCTTGTAAGTATGCAGAGAGAAGAGCTCAGACACAAATTCTAGTATCATTATTTACTCACTACATTGACTGTTGGCCTTACATTTCTCATCTATAAATGGATGTAATCTACCAGAAATATTGAAGAATACATTTGCTTACTCCTAGAGCAAGAAAAAAGAAAAGTGAAGAGTCCTTAGATTTTCCACCTTAGTTTACAAATAAGGAAAGAGTCAAATTCAGTTTGTTGGTATAAAGTCACAAATTGTTTCATGCAGAAAAAAATATATTTTACCTCCTGGCTCTAAGGGCTGTGTCCTTTTAAGGCAACTACAGATATGTAAGTGGTATTATGTAAATTGAGTCATGTGTCTACAGTTACATTGAAGAATATACTCAACATATCACTGGAAAACATTCGTTATTGAATAGTATCTAGATGAGAATGTTACTTGAACTAATCACACTAGGTTGAAAACTAATCTTAGTCCATCAAAATTTTCTTATTGCTGTATGTGTTGCCAAGTGTTCTTCATAAATTTATACATAGATTTTCTTCAGTGAACTGGATAGAAACTAAAACTGAATGATTTCTGCCTAATGAGTGAAGCATGATTGAGGTATGTGTTGTTACCTTCTAAGGATATATAACTAAGCCACTGGCTATGTGGGTGGTGAAAGGGTTTCTCCTAAGTTTCCAAGACTAGAAAAAACAAGATCATTTGATAACAAAGCACTCAGCTTATTATATTTTATCTATGTGGGATAATAAACATACGGAAATAAACGATTTTATTTATAAGCAAACAATACCACCAAGAAAAGTGAATAGACATTAGAGAGACTGCAAGAATAACATTAGGGATTTACTGTCTCACCTGATTATGTGATTGTATTTCTTGATATTGAAACTCTCCTCTTGTTATTCTTATTGTATGTAATCCAACTCTGTTTATTATTATGTATTCAATGTGGGAAATCTAGCTTCAAAGATGTCTAAAAATTTTTCCTTTTCAATCATAACATTGTCATTATCAGGGTCACTCTGGTCACCATCATCTTCAACAAAATTATTATTAGCATAATAAGTGCTAATTATTGAAAGCCTGGTATATGTCTATGATTTTATATTATTTGTATTTTGATTAATAATTTTAGTATTACCACTGTGCATGCATCCATGTTAAAATTTTGAATAAATTAAGAAATAAAAAATACTAAGCCATATCAGGTAGCTTGACTATGTGCTAATACAAATTATTGAATAGATTTTTGAAGTATTGCACATTCCTAAGCAGTATGAATTAACTTCCTCTCTCCCTGTCATTACACACAAATATTTAAGGGTTTGAACACAATTTTTTCAAGTAATATACTATAAATATTACTACAAGATCATGTGTATATCTAAAATTACCTTGAAAATAATATATTCTACTTTCTATTGAAATATTAGTCATTTTACTCTAGGAAAATTTTGGAAAAATAGAATATATACCTTTGACCTGAAAAGGGTAAAAAAATAGTAGCATAAAAGTTTTGAGGGAGTCTATATATTCAGAAATATATGTGTGTGTGTGTGTGTGTGTGTGTGTGTGTGTGTGTGTGTGTATAAATGTTATGGGTGGAAATTCATACATTTTTAGAGGGAATTTGTCATCAAATATATATATATATATATATATATATAAATTTATGTATAGAATTGTGTGCATTACAGTGAAACAAACATCTTAAAACATAATTAAAATTAAAAAAATCATCAAACCAAGTGCCAGTAACTCACACCTATAATTCTAGCTCCTCTGGCTGCTGAGATCTAAAAGCTGTTTTCACATCTAGCCCTGACAGAAAAGTTCATGTTAGATTCTTATCTCCAGTTAACCACTCAAAAACAGCAATTAGCCCTTTGCTTCAACCAGTACAGTGCTGGCCATGAGCACAAAAAGGCTTAGGGACAATGTCCAGGCCTTACAAACAACAACAACAACATGCATCACATTAATTTCACAAAAGCATTTTTTAACTGCTGTGAACATTTCTTAGAAACATGAATATATTATCTGACCTTTTCTGCTTGACTCATACATATACTAGATATTGCAAATAAGGGAAACAATGGGACCTATGTTTCTTTGGGCTTGGCTTACTTCACTTATTATAATTTTTTCCAAGTCTTTCCATTTCCTAACAAATGGGGGAATGTCATTGTTTCTGATGGAGGCATAGAAATCCATTATGTATATATACCACATTTTCTTGATCCATTCATCTACTGAGGGGCATCTGGGTTGGTTCCATATCTTAGCTATGGTAAATAATGCTGCAATCAACATAGTTGTGCTGGTAGCTTTAGTGTGATGCAAGGAAAATGAACCCTTAGATATGTATTTAAATGTTTTTTTTCTTTCATGCATTTGTTTCTAACGCATTTATAAGATCATTTCCTTGTTGCTTTATATGTCCCTCCCCCACAGTATAACCCCTGCTTTCACTATATTTGATGTCGGTATAATTTGTGGAGGAGATGGGGAAAAACAAGTCGTTTAAGTATCCAGGTGTGCCCGTTGCAACAATGAGAAGTACAAGTTGTCATGTGGAAAACGAACTTTACAACTTTGGTGGGGGGGCAGAATTGAGTGGGTGGGCGGGGGGAGGCTAGGAAGGGATGTGAAGGGTAAACAAAGGAGGAGGCTGCAATGCTTGATAAGAAATGTACTCATTATCTTGCCCATGTAATTGTAACCTCTCTGTACAGTATGTTCACAAAAAATAAAAATAAAATAAAAAATTTAAAAAAAAGAAACATGAATATATGCCCCTGGAAAATGTTAAGTAAAAAGGATAGAATATTTACGTCTATGTTAAAGACATGACTATTTAGATTGTTTAAGATATTTAGATAATGATTAGGAATTGACTAATGATATGTAGGTAATAATTGGGACTGGTATTTTATTCTGTTTTATGATAGTAATAAAATGACACTTGTAATGATTATATAAAATTACTCTTGATTGGTATATGAATTATATTAAGGGATAAACTTTTTTGAAGTTTTTTTATTGTGAAAATACCGTACCAAGGAGTTGCAATTACATGGGCAAGGTATTGAGTATATTTCTTTTCAAGCATTGTTGCCTCGTCCTTTGTTACCCTTTCCAATCCCTTTCATCTCCCCCTACACTGATCCCCACTCCCTCCCTCCCCCATTCCCTGGCCAAAGTTGCAAAGTTCGTTTTTCGACATAACAAAAATAACTCCAGATTTCACTGTATTTGATGTTAGTATAATTTGTACAGGGGAAGGGAAAAAACTAATCGTTTAAATAGGAATACAGGTGGAACCATTACAACAATGAAATGTACAAGTCGTTATGCTGAAAAATGAACTTTACAACTTTGGTGGGCAGAGGGGATTAGGTAAGGGGGGGTATGGGAAGGGATGGGAAGGGGAAACAAAGGAGGAGATGACAATGCTTGATAAGAAATGTACTCATTATCTTTTCCATGTAATTGTAAACCATCTGTATGGCATTTTCCAAATTAAAAAAAATACTTCTCAGTCCTATCTCTCAACATTACAGGACTTAACTCTCTAATTAAGCGACATAGACTGTCTAGTTGGATTAAAAAGCAAAATCCTTCTATCTGCTGCCTTCAGGAGTCACACTTTGCCCATAAAAACAAACACATTTTGAAAGTGAAAGACTGGAACAAAATCTACCAAGCAAATGTCCCCCATATACAGGTGGGAGTTGCAATCCTAATATCAGATAAAATAGGCTTCAAATTAAAATTAGTGAGAAGAGAAAAAGAAGGTCGCTACATATTAATTAAGGGTATGCTCCTTCAGGAGGATATTACAATTCGAAATATCTATTTGCCAAACAACGGAGCACACAAATTTATCCAAGAAACAATACTTCCCTTAAAACTCACATAGATCCAAAGACATTAATTGTTGGGAACTTTAACACACCACAATCCACAGAACATAAATCAACTCAGCAAAAACTCAATAAACTGCAGATCTAAACAACTGCAAGGATCAACAAGATTTAAAAGACATCTAACGAATATTTCACCCAGCAGTATCAGAATACACGTTTTTCTCAGCAGCACATAGAACATTTTCAAAAACTGACCACATTTTAGGTCACAAAACAAAAGTCCAAATTCAGAAACATTGAAATTATACCTTGAATTCTCTCAGACCACAGGAAATAAAATTAGAATCCAGTGCCAAAACCACCAAAGAAAATCCTGTAACACATGGATGCTGAGCAACATACTGTTGAATCACGAGTAAGTCGCATAAGAGATTAGAAAGGAAATTCAAGTGTTCATGATATTCAACAAAACGAACGCACAAATTACCAGCTCCTCTGGGACAGAGAAAAGGCAATACTTAGAGGCAAGTTGGAGAGATATGAAGCCAACAATTTAATGACACATCTGAACCTCCTTGAAAAAGAACAGCAAGACAAACCCCAACCCAGTAGATGGAAATAAATAATTAAAATTAAATCAGAATTAAATGAATTAGAACCAAAAAAATAGAATCAACAAAACCAAGAGTTGGTTCTTTGAAAAAATTAACAAAATTGACAGATCCTTAACAAATCTTATCAGAAAAAGAAGAAAACTCACCCAAATAAATAAACTCAGAGATGAGACTGGAAACATCACCAGAGAAACAACCAGGATTCAGAACATTAAAAGGGAATACTTCTCAAAACTATGCTAGTATTTGAGAACTTGGCAGAAATGGACCTTTTCATAGCAAATATTGACATGCCGAAACTAAAGCAAGATGAGTTAAACCATTTTAACAGGCCCATATCAAACATTGAGATAGAAACAGCAATAAGAGAAGTCCCATCTAAAAAAAGCCCAAGACCAGACAGATTTACATCAGAATTCTACAAGGCCTTCAAAGCAGAGCTCACACCAATACTATTCCAACTCTTCAATGTAATTGAAAGAGAAAGTTCACTACAGAACTTATTCAATGAGGCCATAAAAACCCTCATCCCCCAAACCAGGCAGGGACTCATCAAAAAAGAGAACTTTAAACACATTTCTTTGATGAACATTGATGCAAAACTTCTCAACAAAATTTTGGTCAATCGACTTCAACAATTCATCCAAAAAATAATACACCACAATCAAACAGGATTCATTTCAGGGATGCAAAGTTGGTTCAATATACGCAAATCAATTAATATCAATTAACATCGCAACAACAAGAACACGAATAAGAACCACATGGTTATCTCAATTGTTGGAGAAAAAGTACTTGACAACATCCAACAAACCCTTTATGATGAAGGCTCTGGAAAAATTAGGAATCCAGGGAACATTCCTCAATAGAATAAAGGCTGTTTATGACAAACCTACAGCTAGCATTATACTTAATTGTGAAACACTAAAGCCATTTCCTCTTAAATCAACAAGGGGACAACGGATTGCTGGGTCATAGGGGAGCTCTATGTGGAGTCTGTTGAGGAAATTCCATACTACTTTCCAAAGTGGTTGAAAAAGTTTACACTCCCACCAACAATGCAGTAAGGTTCCCTTCTATCCACATCCCCTCCAGGATTTGTTGTTATTAGAGGTCTTGATTTTAGCCATTCTAACTGGAGTGAGGTGGTATCTCAATGTTGTTTTGATTTGCATTTTTTCATGGCTAGGGAGGTTGAGCATTTCTTCATGTGTCTATTGGCCATCCTTCTTTCCTCTTCAGAGAAGTTTCTCTTTAAGTCTTTAGCCCACTTACTTATTAGGCAGTTATTTCTTTGAAGATTTGTTGTTGGGGGATTTATTTTTTTTGAGTTCCAGGTGTATTTTAGATATGAGACCCTTGTCCGTTGTATGGCTAGTGAAGATCATCTCCCAATCCGTGGGCTTTCTATTGATCTTGCTTGCTATGATCTTTGCCATGCAGAAGCTCTGCAATTTCATGCAATTCCATTTATCCAACATTTTTTTGATCTGTTGTGTTTCTGGGTCTCTATTAAGAAAATTACGGCCTGTGCATCATTAACCAAATGTTCACAAACAAGACCACACTAAAGTTACCATCACGACTATGTTTATTGAAGCATTATTTACTACAGGTAAGATATGGAACCAACCCAGTTGCCTCTCAGTAGATGAATGGATCAAGAAAATGTGGTATATATACACAATGGAATTCTATGCCTCCATCAGAAAGAATGACATTGCCCCATTTGTTAGGAAATGGAAGGGCTTGGAAAAAAATTATATTAAGTAAGTAAGCCAGGCCCCCAAAAAACATAGGTCCCATCTTTTCCCTTATTAGCAATATCTAGTGTATGTCTGAATCAAGCATAAAAGATCAGATAATTTGATGTTAGGGAAATGAATCCTAAGATATGTATTCAAGTGTTTTTTTTTCTTTCATTCGATTATTTCTAACACATTTGCAAGTTTATTTCTTGGTTACTTTGTATGTCTCTCCCCAACAGTATAACTCCTGCTTTCACTGTATTTGATATTGTTATAATTTGTGGAGGAGAAGGGGAAAATCAAATAATTTAAATAGGGATTCAGATGGACCCATTGCATTGCAGCAATGAGATGTACAAGTCGTTATGTCAAAAACAAACTTTACAACTTTGGTGCGGGGGGGGGGGGCAGGATTGGGTGGACGCAGGGGAAAGATGTTAAGGGATGGGAAAAGAAAACAAAGGAGGATGCTACAATGCTTGATAAGAAATGTATTCATTGTTTTGCCCATGTAATTGTAACCCCTCTGTACGGTATTTTCACAATAAAAAAAGAAGAGGACAAAGATGTCCACTCTCTCCACTTTTTTTTCAATTTAGTATTAGAATGCCAAGCTACAACAATAAGACAAGATGCAAACATAAAATGGAGGCAAATAGGGAAAGATGAAGTAAAACTCTCCCTCTTTGCAGATGACATGATCTTGTATTTAAAGTATCCCACGGACTCCACTCCCAAATTACTCATAATGATTCAAAACTATGGCAAAGTAGCCGGTTATAAAACTAACCCTAAAAGACAATGGCTTTTCTCTAATCCAACAATGAGAAAAGTGTGGCTCAAACAAGGAAAACAACTCCATCTATAATAACCCCTCCCCCCCAATAAAACGCCTAGGAATTAAGCAAAAAGTGAAGGATCTTTATGATGAAACTTTTTTATTTTTTGTCAGTCATGGGTCTTGAACTGTGGGCCTGGGTGCTGTCCCACAGCTCTTCAGCTCAAGGCGAGCGCTCTATCACTTGAGGCACAGCACCACTTCCGGTTTTCTAGTGGTTTATTGGAGATAACAGTCTCATGGACTTTCCTGCCCTGGCTAGCTTTTAACCATGATCCTCAGATCACAGCCTCCTGAGTAGCTAGGATTACAGGCACGCGCCATCAGTGCCTGGCTAATGAAAACTTTAAAAACCTAAAAAAGGAAATCAAAACAGAAATTAGAAAGTAGAAAAACCTCCCATGCTCCTGGATTGGAAGGATCCACATCGTGAAAATGGCAATACTTGCAAAGGCTATCTACAACTTCAATGTAACCCCTATCAATATTCCAACCTTATTCTTGAAGGAAGTAGAAGAGGCATTCCAAAAATTCATACGGAACAATAAAAGACCCCGAATAGCAAAAATCATCAAAAGCTGAAAAAAAAAGTGCTGGAGGAAAATCAATACCAAATTTCAAACTCTACTACAACACCATAGTAATCAAAACAGTTTGATACTGACACAACAACAGACTTCAGGAACAAAGGAATATAATTGAAAATACAGAAATGAACCTACAGACCTATAGCCATCTAATCTGCGATAAGGGAGCTAAAAAATTAAAATGGAAGAAAGACAGACTCTTCAGTAAATGGTGATGGCAAAATTGGTTAACTACTTGTAGAAAACTAAAGCTAGATCCTTATATATCACCCTGCACCAGTATCAACTCCAAATGGATCAAAGACCTGGAGTCCAAGCAGACATTCTGAAAACATTACAGAATGGAATTGGAGAAACTCTAAGTCTCCTTGGCACAGGTCAAATTTTTCTTAAAAGAGACCCAGAAACACAACAAATCAAAGAAAGTTTGGACAAATGGGATTGCATGAAATTGCAGAGTTTCTGCATGGCAAAGGATGAAGCTAGCAAGCTCAATAGAAAGCCCAAGGATTAGGAGGAGATCTTCAAGCCATACAACGGACAAGGGTCTCATATCTAAAATATAACTGGAACTCAAAAAATTAAATCCCTTAACAACAAATCTTCACAGAAACAACTGCCCAATAAATAAGTGGGCTAAAGACTTAAAGAGAAACTTCTCTGAAGAGGAAAGAAGGATGACCAATAGACATATAAAGGAATGCTCAACCTCCCTAGCTATAAAAGAAATGCAAATCAAAACAACATTCAGATTCCACCTCACCCCAGTTAGAATGGCTACAATCAAGAACTCTAACAACAGATTCTGTATGGTATGTGGACAGAACGGAACCCTAGTGCATTGTTGGTGGGTGTGTAAACTTGTTCAACCACTTTGGAATGTAGTATGGAGATTCCTCAAAAGACTCCACATAGAGCTCCGCTATTTCCCAGCAATCTCACTTTTGAGCATTTACCCGAATGATACAAACATGATTATTTTAAAGCTACCAGCACGACTATGTTTATTGCAGCATTATTTACCATAGATAAGCTATGGTAGCAACCCAGATGCCCCTCAGTAGATGAGTGGATTAAGAAACTGTGGTATATATACACAATGGAATTCTATGCCTCTATCAGAAAGAATGACATTGTCCCATTTATTAGGAAATGGAAAGACTTGGAAAAATTTATTTAAGTGAAGTAAGCCAGGCCCAATGAAACATAGGTCTCATGGTTTCCCTTATTTGCAATAAGGTATATTTGTGAGACAAGCAGAAACGGTCAGATAAGTTGATATTAGGTGAAATGAACCCCAATATAAGTATTCAAATGTTTTTTCTTTCTTTCTTGTGATTGTTTCAAACATTCATATGATGATTTCTTGGTTGGTTCGTATGTCTGATCCCCACAATATAACCCCTGTTTTCACTGTATTTGATGTTGGTATAATTTGTGGAGGGGATGGGAAGAAACTAATAGTTTAAATAGGGATACAGATGGACCCATAGCAACAATGAGCTATACAAGTCGTTATGTTGAAAAATGAACTTTACAACTTTGGCCTGGGGGGAAGATAGGGGGACACGTGGTCGGGGGATGAGAATGGATGTGAAAGGGAGACAGAGGAGGAGGCAAAATTGCTTGATAAAAAATGTACTCATTACTTTGCTCATGTAATTGTAAGCTCTCTGTACAATATTTTCACAATTAAAAAAAATTAAATATACTATTCAGAAATATATAGAATTAGGGCTGGGAAGGTGGCTCAGTGGTAGAGTGCTTACCTTGCATGCTTGAGGCCCTGAGCTCAATTCCTCAGCACCACATAAGCGAAAAGAAAAAATCCACAAGTGGCGCTATGGCTCAAGTGTTACAGCACTAGCGTTGAGCTGAAGAGCTGATGGACAGCATCCAGACACAGAGTTCAAGCCCCATGACCGGACCACAAAAAATATATATGGAGAGAGAATTATAAGATATAAAAATACTTAAGACTCAGGATCATTGTAGCATTAACAAATATGTGCCCTGTATCTGTTGGATATATTTTCACTTCTGTTATAGTGGCCTTTGAATTATTAAAGTTTATCATCTGATGTTATCTAGTTTATTCTTGCTTTTAATGAGCCATTAATGAGCGTCCTGAGCATCTAGGATTACAGGCATGTTGGCGCATGTTTTTCTTTCAATAGTTTAAGGGTTTTCCTCTTTCCTTTGAATTCAAACATTGTCCTGTCAGTAATTCTGCACATTCTCAGACTGTTGTTCTCAAAGATGATAAGCATCTGTTTGATCCGTAATTGTCCTGTTCATTATGTTTGACATAGTTTTCATGGTTTCTATTGATTTTTCCTTCCTAATTATTTCATATGACGATTAGAATATTTAATATATAGACTTAAGTTTTACCTCTTTGGAGATTGTAGAAGTCATGTCAAAAGAATTTTTTAAAAGATTCTTATAGAGACAGCATTGTGAACTTTATACATAAAAACGAAAAAAAAATTTTAGTTGGTATTCGTTCCTATGAAGAAATTATAAAAACAGGATTTAAATTATATGGTGATATATTTTTAAATGCCATATGAACAAAAATATGATAATCAGCAAAATTTTCCCTAGTGACTATCCCATTTATTACCCCATGCCACTTTTCCCTGATCAGGAGCCTAGAAAGTAAAATGAAAATTTGTGTTGATTATTAAACATTGTGAAATTCTCAAACGAGCTTTTTAGAAGCTCTAGAGGGTTGGGATGTACAACTGTGTCAGTGACCAAGCCTAGCATATGCAATGCCCTGTGCTGGAACTTCAGCACGAACAAGAAGAAGAAGAAGAAGAAGAAGAAGAAGAAGAAGAAGAAGAAGAAGAAGAAGAAGAAGAAGAAGAAGAAGAGGAGGAGGAGGAGGAGGAGGAGGAGGAGGAGGAGGAGGAGGAGGAGGAGGAGGAGGAGGAGGAGGAGGAGGAGGAGGAGGAGGAGGAGGAGGAGGAGGAGGAGGAGGAAAAGGTACAGAATCATGTTTATCCACATTTTATTTAATGAATAATTGTGGCAAAATAAGAGTTTCAAGTTTCATTTTGATCTTTACAGTAGTTCCTGTTTAGCCTCTGGATATACATTTCAAGTTGATACCTAAAATCAATGATGTGCTTTATGAAGTTAACCCTCAGTATCCAGAATTTCCACATCTAGGTGTTCAATCAACCAGAAATTTAAAATATTCATGAAAAAATTTGTTCCCCAAACATTCAATAGAGCAACTATTTACATACTATTACATGTATGTTGGTAATATATATAACCTTGATGTGATTTAAAGTGTAACTTACTTTGTATGAGATACTATGCTATTTTCTATATGGGACTAGAGCCTATGCTGATTTTAGTATACTCAATCAGTTCTGGAAGCAACACTGTAAATACCAAGATGACCATTTTATGCTTTTACCCAGACAAATATAGCTACAATAAAGCTTCAGTTATAAATTGGGTACAGTAAGACAATAATAACAGTAACTAATAAAAATAGAAAAATTGTAACAATATACTGTAAAAAAATCAATTAATGTGAAATGGATGTGGAAGTGCATACCTGTAATTCCAGGAAACAGAAGCCTAGGCAGGAAAGTAATCAAAGAGATATTCAGTAAAACTTTACCCCCAAAAGAACCCCCCCCCCAAAAAAAAGGTATTATGTGAATGTGGTTTCTTTCAAAATATGAGCTGTTTTTCCGTGTAATCTTTTCAGAGCACGGTTCAGCACATGTAACTAACTACAGAAGGGGAAATTACAGTGAAGGGGACTATTGTATAGTTTTTTTTGTGAAGAGAATAATGTACCTTATTTAAAGGTTCTTTTCTGAGAAGAAAAACCATGCACAATTCTTTTGCCTTTTTCTGAAACTCTAAGACATTTCTCCCCTTCCAACTAACCATCTTCCCACCTGGGTGATGGAAAGGACAAACAAACCCAAATTAGCTTAGCTGTGCCATCAAGTCTTTCCATGGCAACAATGCTTGATAAGAAATGTACTAATTACCTTGCTAAGGTAATTGTAACCTCTCTGTACGGTATTTTCACAATTAAAAAGAAAAAGCTGATGTACAAACATGATTTGTTCCTGAACAATCAAGCTTCCTGTAGTCTGTTTCATTCTTCCTATTTTGCTCCCAGATGACCAGAAGACACTGGTTTGAAGACATATTCTGTATTGTCAGGTGTG
This sequence comes from Dipodomys spectabilis, assembly GCF_019054845.1. NCBI lineage: Eukaryota > Metazoa > Chordata > Mammalia > Rodentia > Heteromyidae > Dipodomys > Dipodomys spectabilis. The sequence goes on from NW_024870755.1 coordinate 5,994,961, forward strand.
TGAGATAAATGACTTCCTTAGAAGAAAATGTGAATTTGAAGATTGAAATTGAGAAGGGAAATCAAACTCTTCAATCATTTTTAGTAAGGACCAGAAAAAATGGCATGTAATTACATGCTGAGAGTAAGTAACTTTTGCCACCTGTGGTAATGAATTTAATTTTGATGCTGTTGTGAAATGTGTCTGACATGTGTCCTGAACCCTAATTCCTTATTTTCTGAGAGCACCACCTCTTCAGAAATTCTGATTGGTGCTGTGAATATTTACTTCCTGTAAAATGTAGTTGCTTGGATATTTTAATTTTGTGAAAGCTTGGTTAGTTTGATATTGTTCTCTCAGTTAAACTATAAGCAAATAAAAATGAATTGAACCTGATTAAGTGAAGTTCTTTCTGCCCATTTACTCTGGTACAGATTTCTCTGTATTTAGGAAATCTATATTTTAAGTCATTCTGGATGCCTAACTAGGTCTGTGTATGGGGATGAGTCAATAAGAATTGCAGACTTTGCCACATTGATTTTGGAGCAAAAACTTATAGCTGGAAACTGGGCAATGACTCAAAAGACAGCTGAGGCTGAAGCCATGAGCCCTCCTGCGTGTGTTGAGCTCCCAATCTGTTCTAAAACACCCCTCACTTCCCATGCAGTGGTTTCTTTTTCTATCCAAAAGGTTTCTGGAGCTTCATCTTATGCTGGCCTCCTAGTATGCCAACATGAGGGAAGTCAAAGCAAGCAAGGCAGATGTGGCAGAGGGATTTTTTTGGTCGGTTGTGGAGCCTGAACCCTGGGCATGGGCACTGTTCCTCAGCTTTTCAGCTCAAGTCTAAAACCGCTGATCTAAACAACAGCATATATCAACTAGATTTAACAGACATCTATTGAATATTTCACCCAGCAGCATCAGAATACACGTTTTTCTCTGCAGAACATAGAACATTTTCCAAAATAGACCACATTTCAGGTCACAAAACATTCTTGTCCAAATTCAGAAACATTGAAGTTATACCTTACATTTGCTCACATCACACGGGAATAAAATTAGACCTCAACACCAAAAACCACCAAAGAAAGTCATGTAACATATGGAGGCTGAACAACACACTGTTGAATCACCAGTGATTCAGGGAAGAGATTAGAAAGGAAATTCAAATGTTCACGGTATTCAACAAAAATGAGCACACAAATTACCAGCTCTTCTGGGACAGAGCAAAGGCAGTAGGCAGAGGCGAGTTTATAGCTTTGAGTACCTACATCAACTAATTGGAGAGATCTAAAACCAACAATTCAATGAGACATCTGAACCTTCTTGAAAAAGAGCAGCAAGATAAACCCTAATCCATGAGATGGAAAGAAATAATTAAAATTAATTCAGAATTAAATGAATTAGGATCCAAGAAAACCATAGAGAGCATCAAGAAAACAAAGAGTTAGTTCTTAGAAAAAATTAACAAAATTGGCAGACCCTTAGCAAATCTTATCAGAAAAAGAAGAAAACTCACCCAAATAAATAAACTCAGAGATTAAAATGGAAACATCACCAGAGCAATAACCAAGATTAAGAAAAGTAAAAGGGAATACTTATCAAAATTATGCTAATGAGTTTGAGAACTTGGCAGAAATGGACCTTTTCATAGCAAATATCGACATGCCGAAACTAAAACAAGACGACTTAAAACATTTTAACAGGACCATATCTACAAATTCAATGCAATACCTAACAATATCCCTAATTCATTCTTCAAGGAATAGAAGAGACAATCCAAAAATTCATAGGGAACAATAAAAGACCCTGAATAGCATAAAAGATCATTAACAGAAAGAAAAGTGGAGGAATATCAATACAAAATTTCAAACTGTGCTAGTAATCACAACAACTTGGTAATGGCACAAGAACAGACCTCAGGTCCAATGGAATAGAATTGAACCTACAGATATATAGCCATCTAATCTTCGATGAGGAATCTAAATAATTAGAATGGAAGAAAAACAGCCTCTTCAGTAAATGGTGCTGGCAAAATTGGTTAATCAATTGTAGAAAACTAAAGCTAGATCCTCATATATCACCCTGCACCAGAAACCACTCCAAATGTTTCAAAGACCTCGGAGTCAAAGCAGACACTCTGAACACATTATAGGATGGAATAGGAGAAAACTTAGAACTCCTTGGCACAGGCCGAAATTTTCTTAATAGAGACCCAGAAACACAACAAATCAAAGAAAGGTTGGACAAATGGGATTGCATGAAATTGCAGAGCTTCTGCAAGGCAAAGAACATAGCTAGCAAGATCGATAGAAAGCCCACTGATTTGGAGAAGACCTTCACTAGCCATAGAACAGACAAGGGTCTCATATCTAAAATATACCTGGAACTCAAAAAATTAAATACCCCAACAACAAATCCTCATAGAAACAAATGACCAATAAATAAGTGGGCTAAAACTTAAAGGGAAACTTCTCTGAAGAGGAAAGAAGGATGGCGACATATGAAGAAAAGTTCAACCTCTCTAGCTATAAAAGAAATTCAAATCAACCCAACATTGAGGTACAACCTCAGCCCAGTTAGAATGGCTATAATCAAGAACTCATAACAACAGATACTGGAAGAGATGGGGACCAAAAGGAATCTTACTGCATTGTTGGTGGGCGTGTAAACTTGTTCAACCACTTTGGAAAGTAGTATGGAGTTTCCTCAAAAGACTCCACATAGAGCTCCCCTATTTCCCAGCAATCCCACTTTTGGGCATTTACCCAAATGATCACAAACAAGGCCATACTAAAGCTACCAGCTCAACTATGTTTATTGCAACATTATTTACCATAGGTAAGATATGGAACCAACCCAGATGCCCCTCATTAGATGAATGGATCTAAAAAATGTGGTAGACACACAATGGAATTCTATGCCTCTATCAGAAAGAATGACATTGCCCCTTTTGTTAGGAAGTAGAAAGACTTGGAAAAAATTAAGTGAATTAAGCCAAGTCCAAAAATATAGTTCCCATGGTTTCCTTTATTTGCAATAACTAGTATATTTTTGAGACAAGCAGAAAAGGTAAGTTAAGTTCATGTTAGGTCTAATGAACCCCAAGATAAGTATTGAAATGTTTTTTTTCTTTCTTGCAATTGTTTCTAACATATTTATAGTATTATTTCTTTGTTGCTTTATATGTCCCTCCCCCATGGTATAACCCCATCCTTCCATTTTATTTGATGTTGGTATAATTTGTTGAGGCAATGGGCAAAAACCAACCTTTAAATAGGGATACATTGGACCCATTGCAACAATGAGCTATACAAATCATTATGTCCAATAAGGAACTTAACTTTTGCCAGGGACAGGGTGTTGCAGGGGTGGAGAGGGGAGATGGGAAGGGATGAGAAGGGGAAACAGGAGGAGGCAGCAATGCTTGATAAGAAATGTACTCATTACCTTGCCCATGTAATTGTAACCCCTCTGTATGGTATTTTGCAAAAAAATTTTTAAAAAGTTTGTCAGAGGGGCTGGGAAGGTGGCTCAGTTGTAGAGCGCTTGCCTTGCATGCTCAAGGCCCTGGGTTCGATTCCTCAGCACCACATAAACAAAAAGAAAAAAGCCAGAAATGGCGCTGTGGCTCAAGTGGTAGAGCGCTAGCCTTGAACTGAAGAGCTGAAGGACAGCGCCCAGGCCCAGAGTTCAGGCCCCACGACCGGACCCAAAAAAAAAAAAAAAAAGTTTGTCAGAATAATGTCAAAAAGTTTTTGACAGAATAATCATTAGTGTATCACCTAGAATCAGGATATGGTTAGTAACTCCAGAGGATTTTCTCATACTCTCAGAATTTTCGTAAACATATATAATAAGCCAAATGAGGTGGTTATACCTATAATCCTAGCTACTCTGAAAATGGAAATGTCGATAGTTGCAGTTCAAGGTCAACCTGGAAAACATACAAGAGACCTCCATCTCAATCAATAAAAGCTGGGTGTGCCAATGTGTGGCTGTCATCCTACCTATGTTCAAAATCATAAAACTAGGAAGTTCACTATCCATGTAGCCTAGGAATAAACAAATACAAGATTCTTTCTCAAAAACAATCAAAGCAAAAATTGCTGGATGTGGCATGGTTCAAGTGGTCAGATGCCTGCCTGGCTAATGCAAGGCTCTGAATTTGAATCCAAGTACTTACCTCAAAAATTAAAAGTAAACCATATGAATTAATTCTCTAAATCACTTATCAGTGCAATTATCTTATGTATTCTTCAAATAATCTGGTAGTGAAGGCAGAGAATTGATTAAACCAGATCAATATAATAGGTGAAATTAACCCCAAGATAAGTATTTAAATGGTTTTTTTTCTTTCTTGCAATTGTTTCTCACATATTTATAAGATTATTACTTTGTACTGGGAATGCCTAGCTTCTTCATGGCTCACAGGCTGGTGTGCTCATGTGGACCCATTCACCTATTAGGCCTGCTAGGCCCCGAGTTCAGATCCCAGACCCGCCAAAATATTCATCTTGATGTCACAAGCAAATAGTTGCCCCTGTTTTCCTTTCCTGTGCAAATCCTGGGTCTCAGCTAGGATGGAGAATGCATGGGCCACCCTGTGGTCAGGGGAATAAGTTGTTATACATGTCAGCCGAGTTATACCTGTCATCATATACTCAAGAAAATACACAATATATCCATGAATAGCATACAAAATAAAGACAATAACTACAATTAATATATGATGCAGTACACACACGGATGTGAATTTACATCCCATATTTCAATGATACATTGAGGACTATTTTGGTCTCCCTGGGGCTCGATCTCAGTTCCTGGGAACAGCCCAGCTTCTTCCTGTCTCACAGTCTGCTGTCATCAAGTGGACCCATTGGGCAGTTGGGCCTCCTAGGCCTTGAGTTCGAATCCCAGCACTGCCAAAAATTTACCCTGATGTGAGAAGCCAGTTGTTGCACCTGTTTTCATGTGCTGTGCAAATTCTGGGTCTCAGCTAGGATAGAGAAGGTATAAGCAACTCTATACTTATGGGACTAGGTTGTCATCCAGTTCACCACAGTTATATCTGTCAACCTATACTCAGGAAAATACACAATACATGAATGAATAAGACACAAAATAAAGAGAGAATGACTACACCAAACGCAAGATGTTGCCCACCCATGTTTGGAAATATAGATCCTTTGTTTAATTATGAATTTATGACAATATTGGCCCCCACCAGGACTCCATCTTAGGTTCCGGGAACGGCCTACCTCCTTAGTGGCTTACAGGGTCATGTGCTCACCATGACCCATTCACCCATTGGGCCTGCTAGGCCTTGAGTTCAAATTCCAGCATGCCAAAAGATTCATTCTGATGTGAAAAGCCTAGGGTTGCACATGTTTTCCTGTTCCGTGAATGTCCTGGGTCTCATTGAGGATGGAAAATGCTATATAAGCAACTCTATAGCCATGGGAATACATTGTCATCCATGTCAGCACAGTTATATCTGTCACCATACTCAATAAAATACACAATTCATCCATGAATAAGTCAAATAATAAAAAGAATAACTACACTGAATGTAAGATGCATACCACACTTGTAGGTAAAGAGAGATCCTATGTTTAAAAAAGGTGGGCTTGCTATTTTGTCGAGTGCTGGGGTTTCAAATCAGGCCCTGGACCAGGCCTGACATTCTAGTCTTCAAGGATGGTGAGTTTCCCCTTCTCCCTCAGTGCAACAGAGCTATACAAACCTGAGTTCAAATCCTAGCACTAACAAAAGATTCATCCTGATGTCAGAAGCCAGTTGTTGCACACGTTTTCCTCTCCTGTGAAAGTTCTGAGTATCAACTAGGAAGGGGAATTCATAGGCAACCCTATAACCATGGGAACAGGTTGTCATCAATGTCATCCTGTCACAATACTTAGTAAAATACACAATACGTCCATGAAGTAGATACAAAATAAAGAGAAGAAGTTCACTGAACACAAGATGCTGTACACACATGTATGTCAATATAGATCATATGTTTAAATTATGAACTTTTGAATATAGTGGACCACCCTAGAGATCAATGTCAGATCCTGGGAATGGCGTAGGTCATTAGTTGCTCACAGGATAGTGTGATCACCTTGACTTATTGGCCAATTGGTCCTACTAAACCCTGAGTTAAGATCCCAGCACTACCAACAAGTGGATTGTGGAGTAAGAAGCCAAGTGTGAAACTTGTTTTCCTTTTCTCTGAATATCCTGGGTGACCCTGAGAATCCTGGTATGATGGAGAACATTTCTATAAATCTAGATGCTCTGTGATAAGATGTCATCAATGTAATAAATGAAAGGGGTTTTATCACAGTACAATCAATGATAAATAAATGAATAAAACAAAAAATACAAGAACAACCACACCAAACATGTATCTTCTGAATATCTATAGGTAAGTATAAATCCTATCTTTACAATGTATCTAAATAGTATGTTTCCAGGACTGGGGCTTGAATTCAGGACTAGTGAACAGGCATAAGTTTTTGTATGGTGATCTTCCCCTTCATCCACATTGCTCCAGATTTACCCAGATCCTGAGTTCAAATCCAAAGCCTGGAAGAATAAGCAGCGTGAATTGCAAGCCAGGGAGCTAAATGTTTATATTTTATTTTTCTCAATATGGCGCTTGAACTCAGGTCGTGGCAACTCTGCCTCAGCTTTGATCACCCTACCCTGGGGTGCAACCACTAGATCTACGGCTCCTCCTGGGATCCTAGACCCCTAGGTCTTGCAGGGAAAGCAATGCACAGAAAAAATATGGCCTTTTTCTGTTTTCTTCCTTTGCATGGTGACCCTCATGGGTCTGAATGACACTGATGCAAAGGGTAATTCACCTTTCATTGTTACGTGGCAACATAGGCCCTGATTTCGAATCCCCATCCTGACACCAACCAATTTCAGGAGATACTAAGAAAATGGTTGCCATCCATAAGATTAACAATGGAATGTTGTCAAAGTCACGGTTGAATGAATTGATCATAAATGATGCTCCTATAAAATTAGACAGCTTCATTTCAGGAGGCTGATTGATTTCATTTAATATTTATTAAGCTTTGAAAGAATATTATTACTTAAAGGAACACAATAATATCAGAACACTGATTTCATTAATAATTTAAGGATGAATACAATTAATTAATTACATTACATTAATTACATGGATGGAGTATTAATACCCAGGAATTGGTAAGAATGTAGTCTATATAGATGAATAATGTAAAGGCATCTCTGACACTCTATAAAGATATATATATTTATTAGTGTACTTCCATCTGCATGTCAATATTTTCTTATTTTGGTAACCCTTGGTGCTTGATCTGAGGTCCTGGGAACAGCCTGTCAGCTCAATTTGCCCCAGGATGGCATGCTAACACCCATTCATGAATTGGGCCTTGTAGGCTTGTATGCCTTGAGTTCAGATGCCAGCACTCCCAAAAATGAATCGTGGAGTAAGAAGATGATGGTGGCACATGTTTTCCTTTTCTGTGAAAGTCCTGGGTGTCAGGTATGAAGTGGAATACATATGCAGACATATATCCTGTGTAATCAATGTAATCAAAGTTTTATGTTCCATAATAGTCAATAAAATAACAGGTCAATACATGAATAAAACAAAAAAAAATAAAATAACTACACTGAATGCAATATGGAGTCAACATATATATATATATATATATAAATCATATATGTGAATTGTACATGAATAGGAAGTTTTCTAGTGGTGGGGATCTATTTCAGGCCCAAGGAGCAGACCCGAATTTCAGGACTTCAAGGAGGCCAGCTTCCCATTCCCACACATTGCAACAGACTTACCAAGACCATGAGTTCCAATCCCAGTCCTGGCAGAGAAATGGCACCTTTGCAGTATGTGAGGCCCAATTCTTAGATATTTCATTATGCCTCCATTTTATGAATGTGATTTTTAAATGCTCACTAAAGAATTAACTAAAACTAAAATCAGTGTCCTATAATATAATTGTGTATAATTTTATCCTAGAATCATTCAAGAACTGCCCATTCAATCATGACATACATCACATTCTATTGGTATTCATATGGATAGGAATGAGTTCCTTAGGATCTCCTGCCATTTGGAGATGGCAGGACCAAGAGTCCAACTGTGAGCTCCAGCTCCCACCACTTCAACCTGGGGATTGGGTACTCACCAGTCTGTCCAAGAATATCAGCAAGACCAATGATTAGGCAGGCAGCAGTGGCTCTCAACAGTCCTCCTTGATACTTACAAGGCTGTGATGGGAGGATTATGGTCAAACTGATCCTAGGCAGGAATGTCCTTGAGTCGCCTGTCAAACTTCAGTGTCAACAAAGCCAGAAGCCCTGGGTTCCAGTGTGGAGGGCAAGCCTTGAGCAAAAGCAGCTCACAGACTGTGCCCAGATCCTGTGTTCAAGGTCCAGGTCTGGCAACACACAGACAGACACAACAATCTGTGCAGCCATCCAGCTAAAGCACATCATCCTCTTGTCTCCAACTCAATTGGACATTGGTCCCTGGGTAAAGGGCTGCGGGAGCTGCTGTCTTCTCGTCTCCGCCCATGCTGCTTTCATCACAGGATTCTGGCCACACCCCCATTCTTTCATGGTTCTTTCTGACCAATGGGATACAAGAATGGTGGCCAGGCCCACATTCCATGCTGCCCAGTAGCACCCGGGATTCCCTCTGTTAGTTTACAAAACTACCAGCAGTTGAGGAAGGGAGAGGTGGCTGAGTGTTGCAGAAGACTCAAGCAACTTTGAAGTAGAGTAGGAAATTGAGATGCCTGCCCACACCCTGGCTTCCTCCTCCCCTTCTCAAGGTGTAGGATTTCAAACCTCAGCCAATGGTGCACTGCCAGCCTGCTTAAAGCCCTGACCTGGTCCCTGGCCCTGGTTCTCTGCTCTTGACCCATGTGTTTGCAATGCCAATGCCATTGCTACTTGACCCACCTGGAGCAGCCAACAGCAGCTTCTCCCAGCAGCACAGGTGAGTGGCTGCCCCCAAATCACCACTACCTGGGGTCAGACACCCCTCTGGGGGCACCATGCAAACCTTCTGGTTTCCTCTCCCTGGCTCTGAAGAGCCACCTTTCTGTGTTGGGCATTTCTGAAACAGAGACTCAATATATGCTCTGGCTGGACTGGATCGAGGTCCTCCTATCTGGTCCTCTGTAGTTGGGATGGTAGACATGTAGCGCCATGTTCAGTTATCGATTTAGATGGATTATCCCAAACTTTTAGTCCACAGCATCTGATTCTTGACCAGAGGTGAAGCTCTGGGTAGGGCCGCAAAAATCAGACCTCATTCTCCTCACAGAATAGTTTTGAGGAAACAAGGGATTTATACAGAGGGATCCCTGCAGCATGGCTTGGCACAGAGGGAGTGGCCTTCAGAGAAGGTTCTCAGAAATTCTGTGAGCAAATGATAGGAAGATACCCGGAAAGGGTTCAGGTGGGGCCAGTTATTAATTGTGCAACAGGTGAGGATTATGAAACAAAACATTTCTCTCTTTCATCATTACCCTATCCCCATGAGGAAGGGGATGCTTCACTGTATTGAGTTTTGCAGCTGGGGAAGCCAAGGCACAGAGAAGCCAGGGGAACTTCTTATGACTGCAACTTCACAGGAAGTTCGGCATGACTTCACTATCATGCTCCCAAGGACAATGGGTGCTATTCAATCCACTTCTTGTGGTAGGTAGTCCACTTCTTGTCAGTTGTGTGGCTTGAAGCCTAGACATGGGCGCTGTTTCTGAGCTCCTCAGAAAAAGGCTAGTGCTCTACCACTTGAGCCAACAGCACCACTTCTGGTTTTCTGGTGGTTCTTTGGAAATAAGAGTCTCATAGACGTTCCTGCCGGGGCTGGATATGAACCATGATCCTCATATATCAACCTCCTGTGTAGTTAGGATTAGAGTTCTGAGCCACCGGCACCCAACTTAATTGTAATTCTGACTTTTCTCTCTCTCTTTCACAAGACCTGGTTGATTGGGTGCTGGAGAAGGGGGCATAGCATCACCATGTGGCTGGAATCCAAGGTGACCATCTCATCCTGGAGGTGGGTTGTGGGTCAGGAGCTATTTCGCTCAGACTTGAAACAGCTCCCTGAGGTAAGCCCCACTGTGCCCTGGCTAGACCGTGAAATACATTGTCCATCCAGCCTACTGGACTTATTGTATTGTATTCCTTTGTACATCATTTTCTAGCACCTGGCTAAACTTATGATACATAGTTATGGAATGAAAATGTAATGTTTTCTTAAGAAAGTCATTTAGGGTTCTGGGAATGTGGCTTCATGGTACAGTGATTGCCTAGCACGCATGAAACCCTGGGTTCAATTCCTCAGTAACACATAAAAAAGAAAAACACTGGAAGGAATGCTGTGCCTCAAGTGGTAGAGTGCTAGCCTTAAGAAAAAAAATAGCTCAGGAATAATTACTTACCCTTGAGTTTAAGCCCCTGGACTGGCAAAAAAATTATTAAATGGAAAATAAAGAATGCATACTTGAAATATATAATAGCTCCTTCCATACTGACACCTGAAAATAGTCCCTAATTCATGTACTATATTTATGTTATACTGTGTTGAAAAAAGTTTTGTTCATTAAGTCACAGCAATTAATGACAGGAATGTGCTTAGATGTCGGCTGAAGATTAATTCTGGAAATTCAGAATTCCAGGATTTTGTGTCATCACTGCTAATCACAAAGGGAAAAGTAGTCTAAGTGTGATTTTGAAATCTTTTTGGTCAATTTTGGCACCAAAAAGGCAAAGGCTAATTAATAGTTGTGAAAGAAAATAAGGAATAACTCCAGATGGAAGGAATAAACGATAGTAAAAAATGTATACCAGAAACTGGTCTAGAGAACCATTTTTGGTAATTGAAGAACTAGTTGTCAACTAGGCTTTTCCTCATTGCCTTTAGCATTCTAAATCTCTTAGGCTAGTTCTTAATCTCTGTGTGGTAAATGTATCTCCTTCTATGCTGTTCTTTCACACCTTATCTCCTTTGTTTTCTAAAAATCTCAGTCTTTCTATATTTCCCTATGAACATTTCCTGATCATAAATACACCTATACAGATGTCACAAGATGCTAATGTAAGGGTCCCATAGCTCATGACTCATTAATGTAACAAAATGGAAAAGGAGGACATATTTACTGCTACCTCAATTTTTCTGAAAAGCTGCAAGTCATCATTTGGTTAAAATTTCCATTCTTTGTGTACACAGTGTCATTCAGTTCACATAAATGCAAATATGAAATGGGTGCTGGTGGATTACACCTGTAATCATAGTTACTCAGGAGGTTGAGAACAGAGGATTGTGGTTCAAACCCAGCCTTGCCAGGAAAGTCCATGAGACCCTAATCTTCAATTAACCACCAAAAAATCGGAAGTGGTGCTGTAGCTAAAGTGGTAGTGCGCTCAACTTGAACTGAAGACCTGAGGGACAGTGCCCAGGATCAGAGCTCAAACCCCACAACCAACAAAAAACTGAAATATGACTTTAAGTTTCCCCAAAAGGAATGACAAGATAAATAATCTTCCCAAGAAAACAAAATTAATTCCAAAATGATTCAGTGCACCTACTTTTGCAGAGTTATGTTATGGATTCTTTGCTGGACATATTCTCTAAAACCAAATCGTTTAACTAGGGTTACAGGTGGACCCACTGCAACAATGAGATGTACAAGTCGTTATGTCGAAAAACGAACTTTACAACTTTGGTGTGGGAGGAGAATGGGGTGGGGGAGAGGGGGAGTATGGGAAGGGATGGGAAGGGAAGGGAAGGGGAAACAAAGAAGAGGCAACAATGCTTAATAAGAAATGTACTCGTTATTTTGCCTGAGTAATTGTAACTCCTATGTACGGTATTCTCACAATAAAAGAAAAAGAAAAAAATGTCAAATATTAGCTTTACAATAAACTTCATCTAATATTTCTTGTTGGAAAAGAGACATCTATACACTTGATGTCACTTGGCTTTCTTACTATCTTAGTTCGAAGCCAACCCTGGCAGGAGAGTCTGTCAAAATCTTATCTGTAATTACACAGCAAAAAAGCCACAAGTGGAGTTTTGGTTCAATCAGTAGAGTACTAGCTTTGGGCAGGTGTGCAGGAAAGAAAAATGTCCAGGGACAGGATCCAGCCTATGAGTTCAAGCCCCATAACCAACACAAACTAAAAAAACAAGCAAAAAAACCCCAGATATTTCATTGGGACCCTCTTTAAAGGAGTACTGGTCTGAGAAGTGGCTATTTGCTGATGATACTCACTGGATGCTTTTTTGGAATCCTTATTGCTCTGGAGAATTTAGGACCAAACAAAAAGAATTGATAACTGACTCCTGCAACAAGAGAATCATCTCAGGGGTGAAATATCCATCCATAAGACACTTTAAAATCTCCATGTCTTTATTTTTCTGCAGTAGGATGTTTTTTTATTGGGGGGGGGAACAATTGTGGTCCTGAACTCTAGGCCTGGGCGCTGTCCGTCAGCTCTTCAACTCTACAACTTGAGCTACAGCACCACTTCTGGCTTACTTTTTGCTTATGTGTTGCTGAGGAATCGAACCTGGGCCTCATGCATGCAAGGCAAGCGCTCTACCACTGAGCCACCTTCCCAGTCCCTGCAGTAGAACATATTTAAATCAACGTTATTTCCTTTTGTTCTATGCTAGCCTTCAAATGACACATTATTTCTCTTTGTAATACTCTCAACTAGAAGTTTACAGAAAAGTTATATATGAGTAAAAAAACACACGAAAAAGTCAGGGACAGAGTTCCCTTCAAGCCTTGGGTTTTTTTCTTGTACAGTCAAAAGGAAAGCACAAGTTAACTTGAACTTTGTCAATCCTCTATGTTCCATTCCTCTCCTGGGATCAGTTTCCACATCCAGTAACAGTTACTTTCAGGAACAATCTATGGTGCTACCTGAGGTATAATGAATGTTTTCTTGCTTCACCAAAATAACACAAGGACACCCTGACCTGAGGTAACAGGTGTTTCAGAGACAACTTAGTTAAGAGAAAATATGAAATTATATTGCTTATAAATACATTATCCATGAGTATATTGAGTTCAAACTTTTGAAATTCTCTATAAATTAAGGCTAATTTTAAATGGGAAGAAGTTTCTCAGATCATTTTTTTTTGAGTGTATGTGCTGCACATTATTTTCCAAGTGTACATGAGTTAACAGTAAGGAAACAATAGCAATAATAGGAGAAAGAGAAATTTTGTGTTTAAGTGTAAGGGTTCAATACACTATAGAAGATTCTACAAATAAGACAACATTGAAACAATAAAGCCAAGTCCAGTATGTAGATTTATGAGAGTGATACAGAGAAAGCATTACTCCTACATAGAACACGAAGTATGAGGCCACTCCCCTTCTAAATCACGCTTGCTCATCATGCAACGTTGTAGAGAGTAGAATGGAAGCATAATTAAGTTTCCAATGCAAATCAGATATAAGAGCATGAACTTAACTGGAAAAAAAATCCATCCTGAGAGAGCAGGGATTATACTAATCATGAACTGTTGGATAAGACCACATTTTTTTTCTTTCCTTTACTTATATATTTTATTTTTGGTGGTGGTCTTGGCACTTGAACTCTGGGCCTGGGAGCTGTCCCTCTGGTATTCAGCTCAAGGCTAATGCTCTATCACTTGAGCCACAGTGCCACTTTCAGTTTTCTTGTAGTTAATTGGAAAAAGAGTCTCTGGGACTTTCCTGCCCGAGCTGGTTTGAAAACTATCCGAAGATCTCACCACCACCCAGCTTAAGATCACATTTCTCACAGTGTACACTCAGCATATGTAATGTGCATGTTCATCTATCTTTATATGAATTCTTGAGTTAAAAATCTATGCTACAGCTTAGCCTTTACACTCACAAAATGTTTGTAAATTGTTATTACTGGAGAAATAAAACTTAAGAATGTAAAGAAGTCTGGGAAGTTCAGTTTTCATCCAGCCTGAGCAGAACAGTCTTTGAGAAACTATCTATAATTAACCAGCCAAAAGTTGGATTGGAAGAATTGCTCAAGCATTGGAATACCAGTCATGAGCAAGATTACTGAATAAGAGCTTGAGGCTTTTGCATACATACATACATACAGACATACACATACATAGAGGCACTTATATTTGCACACACAAATACACAAATGAAGCAAATATCAGAATATGTAGAAAAGTTAGAAAACAATAGAAAATATGTCCTGTGTAAGACTAGAATCAAGTGATAATTTTTAATGTTAGAAAGTCCTCAAGTGAACGTTCTTCAAAACGTTTAAAACTGTTACATAGATAGGGACCAGAGATAGTAAGAGAGTCAAGTAATCATTATTAAAGGGATCAAATCCATGGCTGTCTGTTTAATTGGTCATTCCTTAACAGAACAAAGGTGGGTTAAGTTGTTAAGGGGAGGGGGACCCAGAGACATTCTTTTCATTCCAAGAACTGGGCTGGTTGGAGCCAAGGATTTTTTTTTCTATAATCCCTAAAACAAAAACAAAACCTGTAAAGAAGCTGTCCCAGCTCGAGTCTCCTCTCAGAACCTAGTTCAGTGGGCTTTGAACTGTAATCTTCCAACCTTAGCATCCTCATTATGTATGATAGTTTAAAAAGTATAAATATAAATAATATTTGCAAGAATACCAGTAGAGGAAAAATGATGCAACACAGTTAATTGCGGTGTTATTTCCAGAACACGGAAGGCATCACATTAGCAGAGGTGCAGTGTATTTTCACAATGGAGATTAGCTATTCTTGATGTGAATTAAGGGAAATTTGAGGTGCACCCTAAAAGTTGGAAACTGTTGGTCTAGGATGACTTTATGGCATAAATCTTGTGATTGATGGTCATAGAAATAATAGCTTAATCTGAGAAACAACTGCTACTCTTGAAGAATTAATTATAACATGCTTCATAGTTTTATCCTATACCAGAATGTGGCTTTTTTCTGTTCACTTCTCAGTCTGTAACACCCCTTTGGAAAATGCATCTATTGCAGAATTACATAACATGCAAACAGGTATATTTTGAATCTCTCAGGTACAGAATGTTCAGAATTTGAAAATGAGTAGTTATTAATCATAGGAATTTTGAAGAACACATACATTCTGTCCTCTTGACAACTTATTTACTTTTAAAAGTTATGGGTTTCCATAGAATTAAACTGTTTTCTGTTTTAGTATAAGAAAGTACTAAATTTATTCTATTTTCAAAATATTGGCATGAATATTGTGAAAAAATTGTCTAGTTGGATATCATTGAAGTTGATCAACCTCTGATAAAGAAGAGGTAAATAATTCAAATTAGATGCCAAATAATACCGATTTTTAAAATTTACTACATAAAGAATAATATTTACAATACCAAAACAGTGAAATTTTATTTCATCAGCTTATATTTTAAATTTAATTTTAATGTGAAAATGATGTGCAGTGGGGTTACAGCCATTGTAAGGTAGTGAATATATAAATTTTCAAACTTGTTATCCCCTCTTTAATCTTTCTCACAATTTTTCCTTCATCCCAATATCCCTCACAAGTTGTAATGTACATTTCCAACTTATTTTCTTGTGAGTATTGCTATTGCATTGGTTTGCCCTTTGTCCTTTGTCTCGCCATTTTGTTGTTCCTGTTCCCTTCCCTAATTAATGTAAATGTATACACAATACAGAGGGCACCAAAATCAAACACCCCAGGGGATAAACCATAGGGGAAAATCTCAAAGAAAATAGAAATCACATAGTACATCAAAAACAACAACCGCAAATAAATATCTCTCCATATCTTGGAGTTCATGTTGCTCAGCATCAGCTTATATGGTCATATATACGCATAACAAAGCCACTAAAAAATAATAGTTTCATGGACACTATATCATGCAAACATATGTTAACTGTTTTTGATGGTAAAGGTGGAATTAGGATTGTTGAATTCGCGATTCTCATAAAGGAATTTCAAAAGAGTTTTAAATTTAATGACAGGTAAATTTTAATTGTTCAAACTTTTTAACAACTTAGCCTATCAAGAAAATTTAAAATTGCCTGGGAAAATAGGCTTTCATGCAAAGAAATCCATGGAGACTTAGCTGAGAGGGAGCAATGTGGGCGAATATGGCTCATTTTCACACTAAACAAACAAACCTCACAAACCTTGCAGTAAATCCTTTAGGTTCCCTTGAGAATTTTCCTTACCCAGGAAATGTACTCTCACTGTGTGAAACAAGGTTGCAGTGGAATTTAAATTCAAAGTTCTTAAAAAAAAAAGACATCAAAATTTGTGAATTGACATTTAATTACCAAACATAATTCTCTGAAAAAGAAGGAAAGATATAATTCAAAATGACTTGATTTTATTAAAAGTATGAGAAAAGAGTAGTGAAGAGAGATGAGAGAAACCATAGAGGACTGTTTTCTCTCCAGTGGTGTAATGGGTTCCTGATATTGTTTCTTCCATTCTATTTTCACAAGCTATCAAGTGTGGCTGAGGACTGGAGTAACCAGTTCAGACAAACAATACACACAGAAGAAAATATTTCCAGCACATGTAGATGATTTATAACCTTTAACAATCTATTTATATCTGTTCAAAATTCTCCCCTACCACAAACTGTATTCTTTGAACATCTTTGTTTGCTTTTCCAAAGACTGCCTTTCATTAACTGCTTAAAATTTTGTGAGATCATATACACACACTTTAGAGATTGCTGTTTGGTGGTGATTTTTGTGTGTTTTTGTTTGTAGTTGTGTTTTTAACTGAATTTCAAAAGGTTGTGCAAGTGTGTTACAATTAAATATGTCTATCTAATTGTCAAATGCTCCTGGATCAGAGTCACTCCTTCTATCAGTCTGAACCAACCCTTTCTCCAAGATTTATTTCAGATTTACCACTTCCTTTATTACTTGTGTACATTGAGTATTCTAGCTGTACTTGCCTCTTTTCCATTTTTCATTCATTTTATGTCTTTACTATTATTTCTTTCTGGTTTCAACTTCCTGATAGTCATTCTGTTAAACTGTCTGTTAATAATTTGAAAGGTTTATATACTTTCCATGGAGTTTCAATCCTGCATACACTTGAACTGCAATAACAATTTGCAAGACTGGAGACGTGAAGAACCTAGACCTGATTTTATTCTCATCTTTTTTGGAAGATTAATCTTTAGTCAACAAGGAAGTTTAAAAATCGCTTAGAATTTATAGCTAACTACCAGTTTTTATAAATGGCTTTGTACAATGGTGTGTGATTATTTTATTTTACATGGGATGATATTTTCTACTAGCTACAAGTTTTGGAAAAAGAAGAAAACTAATATTTACTACTGTAGAGGAATATGATAGAAATAGAAGACAGATTTTATGTTTGTCACATCTATGATGAGTACCCATATGCAAAACTTAAAGTCATATTCCTTGCTATGTTAGACAGATAGGGAAAACATATGATAAGGCAACACATGATAAGGCAACTATTAGTGACTTTAAACTTTACCTTCTTATGTGATGAAATTTACTTTATTAGCTAATATTTGGGTTTGAATCATGGAAGGCTGATCTATTTAACAGATTTCTGGAAGGCACCTACTGAACAACGCAAATGGTGGGAGATACTATTTCTACACTTTAATGAATGATTGAACTTACTTGGCATTTATGCTTGGTAAATAAATCATCTCTATGGTAACTTGATTCCTACACTTGAAAAACTTTTAATGTCACTATTATCTACTTGTCAAGTGTTATTTTGGTGAATAAGATTTTTAAAATTTATTTGAAAAGGAATATACCTTCAGAATATTAAATGTAGGCTATCATTGGTTTGAGAATGATAACATTTTTATACTACAGAACTAAGTTTTACTGAAGTACCAGTGTTTTGAAGCACTAAGGATCTTCTCAATTAATGGTTTTCTAAATTATATTTGACTTCTAAGTCAAGTTTTCCTAGCCTTGGTAGAACAATTATGGATCTATCATTCCAGGAATTATTTTTGGCCTACTTATGCTGGACTGAAATCTTTCATTTATCATTAGGAGAGGGGTATAAAAATAATTTGTGACATTTGTGATTTTGTTTACTCATATGGGCTGGTCATCTGTAAATTGAAAGTTTGAACTACAGTACTTTCTCTCATATTTTGTGATCTCATCTTTCATTTTAAGTTGCCTTACATTTCACAATTGCTTACTACTAATTCCTACAAGGAATTGGGGCGCTGAAATATTATAGGAAATTAGAAATTGAGATGGGTCTTCAATTAGTTTTCGTTAGCATGTTGCATGGGCCAAGGTCAGAAGTCTTGACCTTGCTTTCTGATGATGCAGATAACTGGGACCTTGTATCCTCAGACCCGTGGATACTACCTGGTTGGATGGTAGACAGACCAGGATATTATGTAAACATGCATATGAACAATTTTTTCATCTTCTTGGCTTTAGCTACTTTTGAAATGATAGGTATAATAAACAATTATATTTTGATAAAATACCTTCTATTCTGAACAATTCGGTCTAAACTGGGAATCTCTCTCTGAACCCTTGTAACTAAGATTAGTTTTGTTCCAGTAAGACAATCTATGCTGTCAGAGTAAATATTCTGGTTGGTTTGTTCCTACATGGAAGAAGGGTAAAGGGTCTGGAAGACATTTGTGCCAGTGAGACTTCGTTGCGAAATTTTAAGCTGCAGAAGTTTAGAAGTAGCTCTTAAGCAAGGCTTACTTTGAATCCATTAGCTCCACAAAGCTAACTCAGTTGATAAGTAAGTACTTGAAAAGCCATCATCACCTTTGGACTTAGCTATAAAGGCTTCAAAATATGATCAAATTTAAAATGAAAATGACAGTATAGTCATTGACAAAAATTGCAAATGTGAGTAATCCACCAAATAATATAAGTTTTTCCCACTAAACACAGAAATTTAGAGAAAGAAGATCAATAGCATTTTAGGAACAATAATGGTTCCTTGTTACAAATAGGCAACCAAGGATATATGCCTGTATAAAGATTGCATCATGAACTACTTAAATTTAGAGGATACTACATGCTTCAGCAGCAGGTCTACCCAAATGACAACAATACAGAGATTAACATGGCACTTGCAGAAGGATGATACAAAAATTCGTGAAATATTCCATATTTTTCATTCTTCAAATGCAAGAAATGAAAAACAGTTATTAAAGAGTTGATTACAAAAATACAAGTGTAACAATACATGTAATTCATAGAATTAAAGGTTAGTTTGACATCAGTGTATTAAATCTTCACTTTAGAAAGGCCCTTACATAGCATAACCTTTACAAAACTTGAAATTAGATAACATTGTCATCTTCACCCAAAGAAATAAAATACTATAAGGACCTAGGAAAAAAGGAATCTTAACTTTTTCTATATGAAATGTAATCTGAAAGGACACATTTATTAATGAACCTATATATTATAAAAATGTAGACTTTAAAGTATTATATCTACAAGATAATGAAATAGATTATGGACTTTATACAAACCTAGATATACTTTTTTTCAGGCAAGCACCAGGAATAACTTTAGTTTCTATACTATTCATTTCAACAGATAAGTTAAAATTAAAAAAAAAAAAAAACTCTGCAGAAATCATTATAGATGCATAAAACAACTCTTGAATACATTTTGACATCAAAGTGAGGCAATTCACGTGGAAGAATACCATGGAATCGATGAATTTTTAAATTAAGATATTGCTGTTGCTTTTTATTATGAAAATATTTTGTATGGACACAAAGGATGGAATGGCACTTTTGAAATTTAAGAAACTTAACCAAACCATTACTACGTAGGAGAATAATTTGTACAGCCTTCTACAACTTCAAAGAGGTAGTGATACATACTTATCCTTTTGGCAATATCAAATGCAGTTTCTTCCAAGTTGTTCTTCAGACCCGGTTTGAAATAATGGTTCACCAGAAGGAGATACAGCATATCTGCTATTTCTATTCCCAGCAGCAAGATGCAAGGGGGTCAAGAGGCCTTTAGTTTGCGGATTGGTATCTGCATCATGATGAAGTAAGAAAGAATCCATTCTGGTATTAATCCACATATAAGTACTATGCAGGGGTGCCAAGACATTCACAGTTATTGCATGAATATCTGCCTTGAGCTACCAACTCATGGACAATGTCTACATGTCCACTCTAGGCTTCCCGATGAAGAGGGGTATACGTATCCTCATCCTTGGTATTCATATGAGTGGCCTTTTTGAAAAGTAGTCTCCCCACTGCAGTAAGCCCAAAGAAGAAATTTGCATGCATTCTTCTTCATTATTTTCTTGCAATTGCTACCATTCCTCACGTTTGCATCTTGTTCCTTGTCTTCATCATAATTGCCTAACTAGAGACTTTGAGTACCAGTGGGAATGAGTTGTCCATGTATTTCCCCAGTAGTTCACGTTGGTTGAACTGGTCAGAAAAATCTGGTGAATTTTCTGCATGTTTTTTCACCATGATTTATTTTCTCTTTCTTCATTTTTACCATTTTAAATTATTCTAACTGGAAAGTAGGGAATTGATAGAGAGCAGAGGAAAGACTTTCCTCTGTATTCAAATGCACAGACTGAAAATGAGGACCAGTGGTGTCTTCATATGTAGCTTATTCTAGGAATGAGAAAATAGGAATCAATGCCTTCTACGTAAATGATTTGGGAAATACAATGATATACGATAAGAGAACTTACTATTCAATATATGAGCTTTAAGAGCTTTCTAATATATCCATTATTTATTGGTACTCAACATTAGAAAAAAATGTATAAAGCAGTAGTGAAATAGAAGTCCTTTGCATGACTACTTAAATACCATGTTTTTTTTTATTGTGAAAATACTGTACAGAGGGTTTACAATTACATGGGCAATATAGTGAGTACATTTCTTATCAAGCATTGTAGCCTCCTCCTTTGTTTACCTTTCCCATCCCTTCCCAGCCTCCCCTACTCCACCCACCCAATCCTCCCCCCCCCCACCACACAAAAGTTGTAAAGTTCGTTTCAAGGTGACAACGTGAACTTCTCATTGTGGCAACGGGTCCACTTGTATCCTTATTTAAACGACTTGTTTTTCCCCTCCCTCTCCACAAATTATGCCGACATCAAATACAGTGAAAGCAGGGGTTATACTATGGGGGAGGGACATACAAAGCAACAAAGAAATAATCTTATAAATAAGTTAGAAACAAATGCATGAAAGAATAAAAAAACATTTAAATACATATCTTAGGGTTCATTTTCCTAACTTCGCTTTATCTGACCTATTCTGCCTGACTCATATATATACTAGATATTGCAAATAAGGGAAACCATGGGACCTATGTTTCTTTGGGCTTGGATTACTTCACTCAATATAATTTTTCCAAGTCTTTCCATTTCCTAACAAATGAGGCAATGTCATTATTTCTGATGGAATCATAGAATTCCATTGTTTATATATAACACATTTTCTTGATCCATTCATCTATTGAGGGGCATCTGGGTTGGTTCCATAATTTAGCTATGGTAAATAATGCTGCAATAAACATAGTTGTGCTGGTAGATTTAGTGTGGTCTTGTTTGAAAACATTTGGGTAAATGCCAAAAGTGTGATTGCTGGGTCATAGGGGAGCTCTATGTGAAGTCTTTTGAGGAACCTCCATACTGCTTTCCAAAGTGGTTGAACAAGTTTACATTCACAACTACAATGAAGTAAGGTTCCCTTCTGTCCACATCCCCTCCAGCATCTGTTGTTGTTAGAGTTCTTGATTTTTGCCATTCTAACTGATGTGAGGAGGTATCTCAATGGTGTTTTGATTTGCAATTCTTTTATGGCTATGGATGTTGAGTATTTCTTCATGTGTCTATTGGCCATCCTTCTTTCTTCTTCAGATAAGTTTCTCTTCAAGTCTTTAGCCCACTTATTTATTGGGCAGTTGTTTCTTTGAGGATTTGCTGTTGGGGGATTTAATTTTTTGAGTTCCACGTATATTTTAGATATGAGAACCTTGTCCGTTGTATAGCTACTGAAGATCTTCTCCCAATCCGTAGGCTTTCTATTCATCTTGCTAGCTATTTCCTTTGCCATGCAGAGGCTCTGCAACTTCATGCAATCCCATTTGTTCAATCTTTCTTTGATTTCTTGTGTTTCTGGGTCTCTATTAAGAAAATGTCCGCTTGCGCCAAAGAGACCTAGGTTTTCTACTATTCAATCCTGTAATGTTTTCAGAGAGTCTGCTTTGACTCCAAGGTCTTTGATCCATTTGGAGTTCATTCTGGTGCAGGGTGATAGATTAGGATCTAAATTTAGTTTTCTACAAGTAGTTAACCAGTTTTGCCAGCACCATTTACTGAAGAGGCTGTCTTTCTTCCATTCTAATTTTTTACCTCCCTTTTGAAAGATTAGATGGCTATAGGTCTGTACGTTCATTTCTGAGTTCTCAATTCTATTCCATTGGCCCTGAGGTCTGTTCTTGTGCCAGTACTAAGCTGTTTTGATTACTATGGCTTTAGAGTAGAGTTTGAAATTTGGTATTGATATTCCTCCAGCACTGTTCCTTCTGTTGCGGAATGTTTTTGCTATTCGGGGTCTTTTATTGTTCCATATGAATTTTTGGATTGCCTCTTCTATTTCATTGAAGAATGAGGTTGGAATTTTGATAGGTATCGCGTTGAATTTGTAGATAGCCTTGGGAATTATTGCCATTTTCACGATGTTAATCTTTCCAATCCAGGAGCATGGGAGGTTTTGCCATCTTCTATTTTCTGTTTTGATTTCCTTTTTCAAGTTTTTAAAGTTTTCTTCATAGAGGTACTTCACTTCTTTGGTTAAGTTAATTCCTAGGTGTTTTATTTTTTCTGGGGCTATGACAAATGGAGTTGCTTTCCTAATTTCAGCCCCACTTTTCTCATTGTTGGCATACAGAAAAGCCATTGATTTTCAGGGTTAATTTTATACCCTGCTACTTTGCCAAAGTTTTGAATCAGCTTGAGTAATTTGGGAATGGAGTCTGTGGGATTTTTTAAATACAAGATCATATCATCTGCAAAGAGGGAGAGGTTTATTTCTTCTTTCCCAATTTGGATCCCCTTTATGTCTGCAACTTTTCTTATTTCTGTAGCTAGATATTCTAATACTAGGTTGAAGAGAAGTGGAGAGAGTGGACATCCTTGTCTTGTTCCTGAGTTAAGAGGAAATGGCTTCAGTTTTTCACCATTAAGTATAATTCTGGCTGTAGGTTTGTCATATACAGCCTTTATTGTATTGAGGAATGTTCCATGGATTCCTAATTTTTCCTAAACCTTCATCTTAAAGGGGTGTTGGATCTTGTCGAATGCTTTTTCTGCATCTATTGAGATAACCATGTGGTTCATATTCTTGCTCCTGTTGATGTGGTGAATAATATTAATTGATTTGCATATATTGAACAAGCTTTGCATCCCTGAATTGAATCCTGTTTGAACATGGTGTATGATTTTTTGGATGAATTGTTGAAGTCGATTGGCCAAAATTTTGTTGAGAAATTTTGCATCAATGTTCATCAAAGAAATGGGTCTATATTTCTCTTTCTTTGCTGAGTGCCTGCCTGGTTTGGGGATGAGGGTTATGATGGCTTCATAGAATGTGTTCAGTAGTGAACTTTCTCTTTCAATTTCATTGAAGTGTTGGAGGAGTATTGGTGTGAGCTCTGCTTTGAAGGCCTTGTAGAATTCTGCTGTAAAACCATCTGGCCCTGCACTTTTCTTAGCTGGGAGGTTTCTTATTGCTGTTTCTATTTCAATGCTTGATATGAGCCTGTTAACATGGTATAACTCATCTTGGTTTAGTTTTCGCATGTCAATATTTGCTAGGAAAAGGTCCATTTCTGCCAAGTTCCCAAACTTATTATCATAAAGATTTGAGAAATATTCCCTTATAATTTTCTGAATCTTGGTTGTTTTTGTGATGATGTTTCCATTCTCATATCTGAGTTAATTTATTTGGGTGGGTTCTCTTCTTTTTCTGATAAGATTTGCTAAAAGTCTGTCAATTTTGCTAATTTGTTCGAAGAAACAACTCTTAGATTTATTGATTCTTTCTAAAGTATTTTTGAATTCTAATTCATTTAATTCTAATTTAATTTTAATTATTTCTTTCTGTCTACTGGATTGGGGTTTATCTTGATGCTCTTTTTCAAGGAGGTTCAGATGTCTCAATAAATTGTTGGTTTCAGATCTCTCCAAATTGTTGATGTAGGAACTCAGAGCTATAAACTTGCCTCTGAGTACTGCCTTAGCTGTGTCCCAGAGGACCTGGTAATATGTGTGCTCATTTTTGTTGAATAGCATGAACATTTGAATTTCTTTTCTAATCTCTTCCTTGACCCAGTCGTGATTCAGCAATGTGTTGTTCAGCCTTCATTTGTTACCGGATTTTCTTTGGTGGCTTTTGGTGTTGAGTTCTAATTTTATTCCCTTGTGGTCAGAGAGAATGCAAGGTATCACTTCAATGTTTCTGAATTTGGACAAGTTTGCTTTGGGACCTAATATGTGGTCTATTTTAGAAAATGTTCCATGTGCTGCTGAGAAAAATGTGTATTTTTATGATGCTGAGTGAAATATTCGGTAGAGATCTGTTAAATCTAGTTGATCTATGCAGTTATTTAGATCTGCGGTTTCTTTGTTGAGTTTTTGCCGAGTTGATCTATCTATTGGGGAGAGTTGTGTGTTAAAATCCCCAACAATTAATGTCTTTAGATCAATGTGGGATTTGAGGGAAAGTAGTGTTTCTTGGATAAATTTGGGTACTTCATTGTTTGGCGAATAGATATTTAGAATTGTAATATCCCCCTGAAGGAGAAATCCTTTAATTAGCATGTAGCGAACTTCTTTATCTCTTCTCACAAATTTTAATTTGAAGTCTATTTTATCTGATATTAGGATTTCAACTCCTGCCTGTTTATAGGGCCCGTTTGCTTGGTAGATTTTGTTCCAGCCTTTAATATTGAAAATGTGTTTGTTTTTACGGGCAGGAGGTGAGTCCTGAAGGCAGGAGATAGAAGGATCTTTTTTTTTAATCCAAGGTGACATTAAATGTCGCTTAATTGGAGAGTTAAGTCCGTTAATGTTGAGATATAGGACTGAGAGGTATTTGGGAGTTCCTGCCATGTTACCCACCTTCTTGCAGGATGAGAAAACTGGGTGCTTCCTATGGTTCTTGGATTCTCAGTTTGGGTTCTGTTTATTGGCCTTTATTGTGGTCTTGTTGGTTTTCTATGTGTAGGACATCTTTAAGAACCTTTAGTAGGGCTGGCTTGGTGAAGATGTATTGTTTCAATTTTTCTTTGCTATGGGAGTTTTTTATTTGGCCTTAGCTGGGTACAGTATTCTTGGTTGATAGTTGTTTGTTTTTAGGGCATTGCATATATCATTCCAGGCTCTTCTTGCTTTGATTGTCTCTGCTGAGAAATTTGAGTTGATTCTACTTGGTTTCCCTTTATAGGTGATTAATCTTTTCTCCTTGAAAGCTTTAAGGAGCTTTTCCTTGGTCTGAATTGATACTGTGTGGATTATAATGAGACGGTGGGATGTCCTATTCTGATCTGGTCTATTTGGAGTTCTGAATGCTTCTTGTATCTGAATAGGCCTATCTTTTTGCATGTTTGGGAAGTTCTCTGCTAGGATCCTGTTACACAAATTTCCTAGACCATTAACTTCTGTTTCTAGTGCTCCTCTACACCCATTATCCTTTGATTAGGCCTTCTGATGGTGTCTTCCAACTGTTGGATAGATCTATCATATTTCTTGGACTTGTCTTGGATGGTTGTATGTTCTTTTTCTATAATATCTAGGCTGTCTTCAATCCCCGAGATTCAACCTTCTGCATGGTTTAACCTGCTGTCAAGAGTTTCTACTGTGTTTTTTTATTTCTTTTCCTTCTAATTGGTCAGCTTTTTGGCTTCAAATTCTTTGTTGAAGCTGTGTTTTATATCTTGTATGTACTTCTTTACTTCCTTAATATGGTTTTCAGTGTTTATTCTCAAATCCCTTAATTGATTGTTTATGGTTTCCTTGGACTCCCATTCCTCTGTTGGGTTCCAGTCAGCATTCCTTTTGTGGTCTATCTGACTTTCTTCAGCTCTTTGTTAATGGATCCCATGAATTCCTTTAGTGATCTTTGTGTATTCTCATGCTGCTCTATCAATTCCTGTATTACTCTTTGCTTAGCTTCCTCCCATTCATGCCATTCCTGTAGTTTTCTTTGAGTGTTCTCAGCCTGTTCACGCCATTCCTGCCTTTCTCTTTGAGTATTCTCAAGCTGCTCATGCAAATCCTATATCAGGTTTATGAGTAGCTTCCTCATGCTCATGATATTCCTGTATAAACCTTTGGATTGCCTCCTATCTCTCCCTATCACACTCATACAGAGTCCTTTGTATGTTTTCAATCTTTTCATTTATCATGTTTGCCAGCAATGTTTGTAGAGCTATTTGAGAACTCTCCTCTGGATTATTCATTACCTGTTCTGTCCCCTGATTATCATGAGTGGGAGTTGAGATACCCGAACTTGCCATTTTTCTTGTGTTTTTCCGACTTACTATGCCTATTTGGGATGAAAATAACACCAATTTCCTGCTAGAACACTGTCTTAAGGCAAGCATCAACCAACGTCTGTATTTGCACAGTCAATAATCTGCAGATACAATCTAGTTCAACAGATACATCTATTCAACATCAAACAACTATATATTAATGCGCTAAGAACCACAAAGAATTTGGTGAAGCAAAAATTATCAAGTTTTTGAAGAGATGTGGGTAAAAAATAGGAATAGAGTGATGTGGGAAGGCACAGGGAGAGTTAACTAAGTCCTAATCTCAAAGCAGGAAATAGTTTGGATAGGATGAAAACAGAGAGAGAGAAAAAAGAAAACAGAGAAAGGGAACAAAAAGAGACCAGAAAAATAGAATAGTAAAAATTAAAAATATTATGCAGTTTCAAAGACAAATTATTCAGAGAAGAATGTGAATATAGTGAGAGAAGGGGAGAGATATAAAGGAGATGTGAAAATTTTAAAAATAAAAATATTTAAAATATTGTATAGGTATAAAGTGGTAGTACTGCTATTAAGGAATGTAAGTCTAAGAGGTTTTGAATTGAGTAAAAAGTTTGTGGATTAAGTGTGTACACCATAGGGGATAAGGTCTAATAATCGATTACGTTTATCTGAGGATGAACAGAACAAAAACTAAGTCACATAAAGAAGAACGAAAGAGAAGAAAAGGTGAAAAGTATAAGAAAGAAAGAAAAAAAAACATCAGAAGTTCAGTAGAGGTAAACAAAAAACGGAAAAAAAAGAAAGAAAAACGCACACACACATTTTCTCCTAAAATAAAATTCTAAGAGGAAAAAAGTTACTAGAAAACTACTGTTTTTTCAAAAAAGTTAACAATTAAAGATTAAAAAAAATTTTAGAAAAAAAAATTTTTATAAAAGATACAAAAAAAAAACAAAACTTTTTTTATTTTTTTGGGATGGGTGGGAAAAATCCTATATCTCCCTTATGACCTGAACGAGCCTCTTGTTGGAGTCTCTGGTCTGCTTGCTTGTGTTCCTGTGGCTTGGTTGGTTTCTTAAGTCAGTTTGTTTGAACAGGCAGAAAAATGCTCTGCTTTACACAGGTTTTTGCGATCCTCTTCCCAGGTTAGTTCAATGGGAGGCAGATCTTCTTTGAGTATCACAAAAGAGGGATATGGATTTTCCCTCAATTTTGGAGATGCTGTGATTAGGCTAGGTTCTGGGTAGAGTTGAGGCTTTTCAGCAAACAGTAGTTTTTCCCGGGGGCTGGTTTGTGAGAAACTTACAGAGCTCAGCCTGGAGCCTTTCTCAGAGTTTCTGTTTACTGATTTTCAATTGATTTTCAAGGCTGCTAAAGGGAGGGTCAGCCTCTGGCTCTGATTACCCAGTGAAGAAAGCCACTCCTGGGGCTGGTGCCCGAGCTGGGTGCTTTTCCCTGGGTGGAGCTGAGTCTGGTAGATCAGTTAGGCTCTTGTGACCTGCTAAATGACTCTAGATTTCTTCCAAGGCCTGAGTTGGAGAGTGAGGATGTCAGGCTTCTACTCATGCCTAGTCTTGGTTCCTGGGTGGTCTCTGGTCTGCAAACTGCAGGATGAAGATGTCTGCTCCTTGTTGGCTCTTGCTGGTGTTGAGTAGAATCTGCTATCCCACCCCGTCTGGCTCCTTCGTCCTGGACTCTCTGTGATTCAGGTATGGTGACTGATGCGGCCGCCGCCACTGCTGCTTCCGCGGCAGCGGCTGCTGGCAAGTGCTCAGAGCTTTCTCCTTGCCTGGATTTTCCCTCTCTGGCCTAACTCTCTGTCCTATGAAGGCATTCTTGGTTTGATTCTCTGGCTTAGGACTGTTCACTGGAACTCTAAAACTGCTTCCTATTCGAGAGCTTGTTCAGCCTCTATCTTCTCCTCCGCCATCTTGCAATTTCTTGTTTTTTTTTAAGACACTTGTTTTTCATTAAAAAATAAGCCTGTCTATTGTCTTCTGTTGATTTTGATGATTGAAGATGCTTAATGACAAGTCAAAATGTGTTAGTAGTCCTTTGATATCAATTGTTTCATTTTTTCCTCTTGGAGAATGTAATGATCATAGCAATAGTTCAGAATCACCAATCAACAGTTCAGCATCATGCTTCCAGTGCAAGTGGATCACGAGTAAGTAATCCTTGTTACTATTTTCCACAAAGTTTTGTCACAGATACAGTCAGCCTGCATTCTCTAGCTGCTTTCCTTAGCCTGGACCTATTCCTTCATTGTGCAGGAAACGTGTGATTCAACTGATTTCAGTCAGATCTGTTCCTAGATTTATCAAGGATTTAGATTCTTTTTTTTTTTTTTTAATTAGTTGTGGGGCCTGAACTCTGGGCTCGGGCACCATCCATGAGCTCTTCAAATCAAGGCAAGTGCTCTACCACTTGAAGCACAGCACCACTTCTGGGTGGTTCTGTCTATGTGGTTCTGGCTTGGGAAATGGCAGAGCTTTTGTGCTTTGTGCTGCTGCAATGTTGCTTGCCAATGTGGACAGGGTGAGGCTGAAAAGAGCTGTGTTGTTATGTTTATATTTATCAGTGTTCCATTCTGTCATTTCAGTGGAACCACCCTTCTGTACATTTTATTTGTCAAATGATAACAATATCATTATCAAAGCATTTACACCATTAAGTTCGATAAAAGAGATCACTTTCAGCTCTTAGTATATGTTAGGTAAGAAGATACACATATAATTAGGTAGTAAGTTATTGCTATAATATGATCAGTACAAAATATGTGTTTGACCTCTTAAATTGGTTAAACTTTTAAGATATACTCATGGAGTGATTTTGACCGACTTGACCAAATAGTTATTACTCACTGGTTATTTCTGTGAAACCCTAGGTGGATACACTCTTTCCGGATTTCTGTTGAAAATAACTTTCTTTGTAAGATCGTATCTATTCACACTAAGATAATAAACTCCATATTTTTTAGGTTTGAATATCCCATCAGATTGACTGAAAATCAGTATTGTGGCTATGCTTGTTAGATATATATTTCAAAAAACAAACAAGCAAACAAAAAGCAAGTGTCACCTCCAGATTGCGGATGCATTTGTAGTTGTTTTGTACATACAAATTTTCTTCATTAGTAGATTTTTTGTGGGAGTAACTATCACAACTTTAACAAATAAGGCTTTTTGAATATCTTTTCCAATTTAACATCCCAGAGCAAGTTTTGCAATTTCTGAAAACCCCGTAAATATTAGTATTATTTTAGTTCATTGACTATACAGCTAAAGACATTTCTGAAACAAATATTGTTAAGATCTGAAAATGTAAGTGGGCCTATGGGCTTTTTTTTGCATCATTTTATGAAAAGTCAGTTTTTTCGAAACTAAAATAAATAGAAGAAAAGAATGTAAGTGAATTGGGTAACATACTTATAAGTATAATTTTGTTTTCTATTAGCACAGTCCTTTGAATGTATATGATGCAGTTAAATTATTTTTTGTGTCACTTTGCTTCAGTTATTTTTAGAATCTTTGTAGTTATAAGAGTGAATTTTTATTATAAATAAAGGTCTTTTATAACGATTAGGATTAATCTTGTGTTTTGTGTTCTACTCCCAAGAAAATGAGTTATTTTCAAGTGTTAATAGTTTATAATTGAATCTTCAGTATCATAAGAAATTTTGAAAAAAATGTGGTAGTATTGATGTCTTTTGTTTGGGGGAAGGGAGTCTGATAGTGGGGCCTGAACTCTGGGCGCTGTCCCTCAGCTCTTCAGCTCAAGGCTAGCGCTCGACCACTTGAGCCACAGCGTCACTTCCGGATTGTTTCTTTTTGCTTGTGTGGTGCTGAGGAAATGAACCCAGGGCCTCATGCATGCAAGGTAAGCGCCTTACCACTAAGCCACCTTCCCAGCCCTTCACGTCTTTTTAAACCAATTGTATTCAGAAGTTGGAAAGTCTTTAATTCATGCTTTGGTCTTGGTGTCTATGATTTTTAACCTCTCATTCCTAACATTAATGAGAGGTCAGAGTGCATTGTTGGATATAGGAAAGGTAAAATATTTATCTAGGGTCAAAGTTGATTTTTATATCAGTCTTGCTTTAACAGCATTTTAAATAGTACATTTCTGTCAAAATATTGGGTATAAAAAGCAATCAAAATACTTCGAATGATAAACAATTTAGTTGAGTTACAATGTGGAAATGATTGGTCCATAAGACATGCAGTCTGTTTCCATCAGGAAATGGGGAGGTCATTCTTTCAGTAAGACTGTGTTAAACAAAGATAGGATCCAGGCAGTGCAGTGTTGAGTGAAGGGATAAAATATGATTTCTATTATTTTGAGCTAGAAATCAAGAATCTTATACTTTAGCAGTTCTTTTCACCAGGGAGGTATGCATTGATTATCAACTTTGAGTTTTCATATTACAATTCCCTATTTTCTAACAATGTTAAAGAGAAATATAATGAGTGTACACAATAATTCTGGGAAATTTTCCTATTATTTGTAGACTAAGTGCTGGTATTTTAGTCATAAAATAGAATGTGGTTTATTGATACAGTGGGAGATGAACCTCAGTCTAACATTTACAATGTGTGCAACGTTGTAGTAGTAATTACAACTCTGAAGACTTCAATATCATCATCTGAGAATTAAAAATGTAAGTAGTTCCACTTTATGCAATTATTGTGAGGATTAAATTAGATACAATAGGTAATGTACTTGGAAAATCAATCAATTAGCATTTGGTACATTCTACCTCTTATTTTACGATGTGATGAATTCTAACATTTTTACGTTGATTTTATATGTGCAATGTGATGTATTAATATTCATTGCATTGATCACTTTTCTGTCACTATGAGGAAAATAAGTGCAAAGAAAATTTCTGAGGAGGTAACTATGTTATTGACTCATGGTTTAAGAGAACACATTTTAAGATCAAATGTCTCCATTGTTTTTAATCATATTTTTCTTATCTTAATTAGTTGTAAATGGGAATTTCCATTCAATAAATGACTTTTTTAAGTATAACGGATCTTTATATAACTTTTCCCTGCCCTTCCAAACCTCACCACACTTTAATTTTTTCTAGTTTCATATTATTTGCCTTAAATATAATGTCTTCACTCTTACTCCATAACTCTCTTTATTCCTTCCCTTTGACTTCCCCTCACATCTTCCAAGTGATAGTTTCCTGGTATTCATTTTGTTGGATTAAAAGTTCAATTTTATAAGAAAATACACCATTTAAATGCGCCTGTGCAAATAGCATTATTTGGTTACTATTGTTGTGTAAACTTGTATAAAGTTCTAGCTTCCAAATATGAGATAGAACATGGGTCCTTTTTGTGTCTGGCTCTGACTTTTTTTACTTAACATATTTTTAGATCTATCCATTTCTTTGCAAATAATGTATTAGTCCTCATAATGGATAGGGGCAATCCAATTCTGTATATATGACACACTTTCTCCAACCATCCCTCTGCCAAAGGACATCTTGACTGTTTCCATAACTTGGTTATGGTGAATAGTGCAGTAATGAACATGGTTGTGAAAGTGATTTTGCTGTAACCTTTTAGAAGAATTCATCACTATCTTTCTGGGAGCAATCCTCTAGCCAGTTTTAAAGAATAAGCACATCCCTCCCTTCATATTCATTACAATGTATTGCAAGTCCTCAAAAACACACTACCCCATACAGGTCTCAATAAGCTAAAACCACACTGTGCCCATATTCTTTCAATACATTTTTAATAATTGTACATATAATTTAGTGAGAACCTTTTATGTATTTTCCTAATGTGGGAATGAGAGACATAACAACAGAGTAAAATAAGAAATATGCATTTTAATTAGCTATTATCGTATTTAAAATCTTTTTCAACTCTAACTCACAAACTTGCTTATTATTATTTTAATCTTTACTTGATTACTTCATCTATCACCTAAATTATAACAGGTGAGTTAAATACAAAGGCAAAAAGTGTGGTTTGATTTTGATACTCATGTGTGAGGATCCACAATACGGGCAAATAGGTGGATTGGAATTAATAGCAGTTATCCTTTTTGTTAAAGTAGAGATGGTTTGCGCAAACTGATCCATATTTCATTCAACAAAAAGAAACATGCAACAATTCCCTTTGTTTTCCTCTTATTAACTTTTGTTGCCATTTTATTTTATAATGAAGGATGATTTCATGTATCTACTGTAGATACAATAATATGTTAATATATTTCTATCCGTATGTATTGATATATACATACACATATATAACACAGGTTACAATGATAATTTATAACTTCTGTAACTATACAATTTACTAAATTATTAAATACATCGACAGCTCATGCCTGGAATCCTGGTTACTCAGGAGGCTGAGATCTGATGAACATGGTTTAAAGCCATCCTGGGCAGGAAAGTCCATGAGCCTCTTATCTCCAAACAACCAACAGAAAATCAGAATTGGAACTGTGGCTCAAAGTAATAGAGTGGTAGCCTTGAGAAAAAAGCTCACGGACATCACCAAGGCTCTTAGTTCAAGAACTACAATCTACCCAAAACAATCAATTTAATTTACACCTGTGAAAGGAGCATATTTCCATGACCCAAATGCACATCCATGCTCATTTGCAAGGTAACTCTGTTTTGTCTGAAGTACCAATAAACATTATCACTAAAGTAGAAAGCATTGGAACGTGGGTTAATTCTATCTCTCTCATGGATTTTTCTCCACTCAAATACTCAAGTGTTACAATTATTCCAATTATTTATAATCATAGCTTTTATCTTTAATACACCTAATATTACAGTTTGAATTCAGTGTCTTGTGCCTACTAACTGGGTGTTCTTACCACTTTGTCCTGTGCCCAGCCCTAAATTATCCAGATTATTTTTTCAGATAGAAACTGGCTTCCTACTTGTATATGATCTTGGCCTGATTCCACTTTATGTTAATCTTCCTGGAATTTAGAATAACAAGTTCATGGTATTATGTACTGATCTTTCTGTCTAGTATGGGCTTTAGCCACTGTTCTCACAACAGTGCACTTGCATGTAGTCAGGATTTTCATAAGCTTGCCATAGCTGATTTTTTTTAAATCTTTCATTTCCTGCAGGTTCTTGAGTACTGAATTAATTTGTGTTTTCTTGGGTTGTTTTGTTTCATTTGAATCTATGTGTTGAGTTGTTCCTCACTTTTCCCTTTGTTTCTTTCCTTCAAGTTCTTACCTAAAGTGCTGAGAAAACAATTCTTCTTTCTCAAGATAGTCAGTGTGAACATTATTTATTCCAAAGCAATTTCAGTAACATTTAAACACCATCATATCTATGAATGGTATACAAGTGCTAAGCACTGAGAAGGATGTTTTTACATTTATGGCAGTCTTAGGCATCACAGACAGATCATGAAATATATGAAGATAATATAACTGCAGATGCATGCCAGGAGGAGAAAAACCTATTATTAATTGTTTGACAGAGGCTTCCCTTTTAGTGAAAGAAATATATTGCTTGATGCAGGATTTCACAAAATCATATTACTAGGAGGAACCTAAACAATCATCTAATACTATAGATTCAGAGTGATGAATTGAATTCCTGAATAATTTACTTTTGGGTCAAATCAAAGCAGACTTCCAAAAAGAGAGTAGATTTTAGAGAAACATGATGATTTTTATGTAAATAGGTCCTTAGCTGATTTTGTTAATTTGTAAACTAATACAGGAAAATAAAATACAGCAAGGTAAAAGAATAAAGAACTTCACCTTGAAATACTCATTTGTGTGTGTGTGTGTGTGTATGTGTGTGTGTGTGTTCATGCCTATGCAAGTATGCACATGTGCATGTGCTCATGCATGCATTCATCATTCTTGAAGCTTGATAGTGGCTAAGAACTATTACTAAGCTTCTATACCCAAGGATAGTGGTCTTCCACTCCAGCCACTTCTGTTTTTTTTAGATAAGTGCTTGTACTTTCATAATTGGACTGGCTTTGAACAGTGGTCATCAGATCTCATACTCCTGAGTAGCTAGCTAAGCTTATTCAGAGGCTAGCTAAGCCTCTGATTACCTAGTTAAAATTCTGAATGTCCTCTATTCTTCACTGCTCTTTTATTCTTTTCCTGAAGTAATCACAAGCCTAAGTCATATATATGACTAATTGCTTTAAAAATACTGTTACTGCTTGTCACCAGGGGCTCCCATTGATACTCTTAACTACTTAGGAGGCTTGAGAACAGAACCCAGGCCAAAAGGTTGGTGGAATTCCTTCTCACTCTATAGCTGAGTGCATTGGATCATTTCCACCATCCTTCACTATCTAGTTACTAAGATTGGAAGGACTGAGTACCCAGGCCAGTCAAGGTAGCAGGCTAGACAAGTTGGTGTTCATCTCTGATGCCATTGATGATGGGAAGGCTAAAAGGACAGATCAGGTGCATGTTCTTGTGGAAAGGTAACACCTATCCTAAAATTAACCACTGATATGACACCAGCCTAGCTAGAAAAATATACCCCAAGTTGAAATACCCACAATTTCCCACAACCAAAATAAGTATATACATGAACATTCAAGAACTTAGTACAATCTGTTCTTTGCTCTAATATCAGCTTCATCTGATTATCATATGATGTGACAGAATAGTATTTCAATTAAACTTATGCTAATTTAAAAAGACCTAGAAAATTCTTTCTCACTTATTACGTTCAAATGTATGGCATATTGCCTCATTTCTTACATATTTGACTACCACTATAAATTAATCTTACGAGTATTATTAATAGTAATATATTCTGATTTATTACTCTACATTGTAACAGTTTTTGAAATTTTTGCTTCTCTGCTGAGGTTGAAGTATATAAATAGTTTCATCAAAATATATTCCTTGGGTACTTAGGGCAGTTTTTTACAAAGTTTTTAACCAATGGCTTCTAAGAATTCTTAACTGGTATATTATTTGGTTTATTTTTAATTTCAATTTAATTTTATTTTAATGGTAATGTACACAGGGGTTACAGTTACATAAATAAGGTCAGGTAATGAGTACATTTCTTAGGGAAGGAACATTGTTATCTCTTCCATCGATTTTTTTTGTACACTCAAAACAAGAACTACTGATGCTTTTGCTGTTGCTATTGATCCATGGGTATTTTTGCTTTCTTTATTAATGCATTTTTATTATAAAATTGATATACAGAGGGTTTACACTTCATTAAGTGTACACATCATTTTATTTTCTAAATTTCAAATTTTGGGCTTAAATGTTTCTTTTGTTTCTTTAGGATAATTCTTTTTTTCAGAGGATTAGTTAATTTATTTTTGCATGATATTTACATATGTAAATTATTCAGACACATATATTTCGCTTTTATAATATTTAATTTGTGACAATTAAAAATTTTCTTAATTTTTATATGATTAAAGATTTTAAATAAATTTATTTTCTTACACTTACAAACATATTTGTCCAGGTAACAAATACTTACTGTATTTTCAAGAAGCACATACTTTATTAAGAAAGGCTTCATTACTTGTTTACTTTTTGGAAATAATTTTACTTGAATTAAAAAAAGTTTGAGCTCGGCATGGTGATTTGTGGCATCCATTTTCTAGCTATGGTGGGAAGTGTAAATAGGATTTGTAATTCGGGAGACAATGAAACGCTGTGACCTTATTATAAAAGTATTCAGAGTGAAATGATTAGAGATATAGCCATCGCTAGTGTTATATAGAGCACCTAGCTATTGTATTCTAAATCTTGAGTTAAAATACCAGTAACATCAAATTTTTGTCAAAATTAAAGGATACATGTTTCAAAATATTTATTATTTATAACTTATTTGCAAAGGTTCTCATGTCATTTATTAATTTTCAGTTTACTTAATCTATTAAAATCCAAGTATATTGTGACTATTTTATTTCTACTAAACTTGTAAATAGTACGTGCAATATCATGATTTCATATATTAACACACTTTTACTATTTGTGATAATTTCCTGCGTTTATTATAATTGTATCAATATTCCAAATGTGTGTATGTGGTGTATATGTGTGTGTTTATGGGGTATTTGTATGTGTGTGCTTTGTGTTTACTTTGTAATGTTTGGGAGATCACACCATTGCTTCACACATGCTAGGCCAATGTTTTACCACTGAGCTATGCTTCCTAATTATAATCCAAATAGTGTTTTACATCATTACTTTGAAACTTTCATTCCTAGTATGTTTTTTCAAAATTATAAATGATAAAATGTGATCCATATTCTATCCACGCTAGCTATTTTTATTGTTACTTAGAATATTCCCACTGCCTTTCCACTTCTAAACTCTTGTGTTTGTTATTGATAAAGGTTTTACTTTGCATTTTTTCTCTCTTCATTCCTTTACCCTTTAGAGTTTAACTCTTCTTTCTCTTATTTCTTTGGGAATTAATTATCATATTCCTATTACAAATTCTTAAAATTGTAACAGGTATATACAATGCTTCATATTCTATTTTATTTTTTCCCATTTTCACTGACTTTTGGTCCAAACTATTAGATGGATTAAAAAGAAACTTGACTCAGGACACTTTATTTTTCTCCTTCTCTTCTCTGAAGTCTTTCTGTTTTTTGAAACACAATAGCAATGACATATAGCTCCTACATGGTCCATCATTCCTTCCCCTCTCACTCTCTTCTGTTGTAAAGCTCAAGTTGTTATCATTCAGATTTACTATGCTACAGCATAGTAATCTTAACTCATTCCTAAATTAATTTTAGTTGTTTCAAGTATTCTCTAAAGACATTTTTCTATATATAATATCTGGGGTCTTGTTTTGTACAAGGTACAAAATATGAGTGACTATCAAACATCTAGATATCTCTGTAGAATATTGGTCCACCTGCTCAATAAACTCGTATGTAAATTCAAGGAATACAGGTCATTAAGAACAATCTTGTAAAATGGTGTAGCTTGAACCTTCATACTAGCTTTGAATCTTATTACCATGTTTAGTAGTGAAGACAAAATAGTTCTACTATAAGAGCAGACACATAGAAGAATGTAAAAGATTTGTCAAAAAAAATTTTAGTTTTATGGTCAATAGATTTTGAAATCTATCCTATGACTTTATGAAATAAAAATAGAATCTAAAATGCGTGTATTTGCACTATTGTCTCTCAAGATTTAAAGAATGATCTCAGACTACTACCTCAATCCTTTTTTGTTTTGTTTTGTTTTTTTGTCATTCATGGGGCTTGAACTCTGGGCTTAGGCACTGTTCGTGTGCTCTTCAGCTCAACGCGAGTGCCCTACCGCTTGAGCCACAGCACCAGATCTGGTTTTCTAGTGGTTTATTGGATATAAGGTACTCATGGACGTTTCTGCCCGGAATGGCTTTAAACTGTGATCCTCAGATCTCACACTCCTCAGTATCTAGGATTACAGTTATGAGCCTCAGGCACCTGTCTTACCTCCATCCTTATACTAAAATTTAACATAAAAAATGATTATCAAACTAAATGTGAGATGTGAAAACCTACAAAACATAAATGTAAAAATTCATGACATTGCATCAGTACAGGTTTCTAAAAATTTGACATGGAAAGCATTAGTGGAGCTGAGGAATCGAACCCAGGGCCTCATGCATGCAAGGCAAGTGCTCTACCACTGAGCATTCTTCCCAGCCCTAGACTACGTTTTCTAATTATATGATGAGCTTTTTAAATTTGCACATCTCTAGTGGTAGATTATGAAGTAATGGTTGGTCAAGAGGAGGGTATTTTCAAATGATGACAGGAAGTGACTACTACTAAATATTGGAGTATTTTGAGAAGGCAGTGATGATAAAATGTTCTAGAACTGAAGATGATGTTCATAGTCCAACTTTAGACATTCTATGAATCATTGTACTTTATCAAAGAATTGCAGATTGCATTTACATTAACCTTAGGAAAAATTTTAGAATAGTAGTGGGTGAACCTGAGTGATAATTTAGAATTTAAAATCAGAGAATTCTGTAATAAATGAGTTTAGTATGTTGATGAATAAGACTATCAATAAAATATTATCTGTAACATATCCTCTGAGTGACTATGTGTGACATTGCTAGCGAGTGAATATTCTACAAAATTATGTAAATTGAGGGATGAAATAGGATTGAGAGGAATGAGGGATAATGAACATCAAGGTGCATTGTATTATCCATGAAATATGTCTTAGTGGTAGACTGTTTGCTTTGCATGTATGAAGCCCTGGGTCTGATTCCTGAGTACTACATAAACAAAAAAAGCTGGAATTGGCACTATGACACAAGTCGTATATTGCTAGCATGAGGAAAAGAATTGCAAGGACATTGCCAAGGCCCTGAGTTCAAGCCCCAGGATTAGCCAAAAATAAAAAAGATGCATTGTATTAAGCCGGGCACTAGAGGCTCATGCTTGTTTTCCTAGATACTCAGGAGGCTCAGGATGGAGGTTTGAAGCCAACCCTGGCAGGAAAGTCTGTGAGATTCTTATCTCCAATTAAATATCAGAAAAATCTGAAATTGCTGCTGTGCCTCAAGTGATAGAGTCCTAGTGTTCATCCAAAGGAGCTCAGGGACAACACCCAGACCCAAAGTTCAAACCTTAGGAGTGAAAAAAGAAAAAAATACTCACTTTACACTATTCATAAACTGCTTTGTCAAACAGCAATTCCCATTCAACTACTTAAAGTTAATTAAAAAATATGATGAGAATAAAATACGAATCATTTTGGGAACAAGACATAGAATTGAAATGTTGTTTACAAGGGACAAAGTAAATTTTATATCAGGCAGTTTGAGTTGAAATTTGTTCTTTAGTCTTCTTACATCATTTATGAAAGTGATATTACTGCCAGTTATGGGTCAGTTTCCTTGAGGTACAGATTGTATTCTGCTTTCTTTTCATAGGAAACCATACAGGTGATTTTTTGTCTCTTTTTTTATAATTGTGAAAGTACCTTACATAGGGATTACAATTACATGGGCAAGGTAATGAGTACATTTCTTATCAAGCATTGTTGCCTCCTCCTTTGTTTCCCCTTCCCAACCCTTCCCATCTCCTCCTCATCCCCCCAAGCAAAGTTGTACATTTCAGTTTTTGAAATAAAATCTTGTACATCTCATTGTTCCAATGGGTCCATCTGTATCCCTATTTAAACAATCTCTGTTTTCCCTCACCTCCACAAATTATACCAACATCAAATACAGTGAAAGCAGGGGATATACTGAGGGGGATGGATATACAAAGCAACAAAGAAATCATCTTATAGGTATGTTAGGAACAATCACAAGAAAGAGAAAAAAAATGAATCCTTATCTTGGGGTTCATTTAGCCTAACATCAGCTTCACTGACCATTTCTGCTGGTCTCAGACATAAATTAGTTACTGCAAATAAGGGAAACCATGGGACTTACATTTCTTTGGGCCCAGCTTACTTCACTTAATTTAATTTTTTCCAAGTCTTTCCTCTTCCTAACAAATGGGGCAATGTCATTCTTTCTGATGGGGGCATAGAATTCCATTTTTTATATATACCACGTTTTCTTGATCCATTCATCTACTGAGGGGCATCTGGGTTGGTTCCATATATTACCTTTGGTAAATAAATCTGCGATAAACATGGTTGTGCTTATAGCTTTGTTTGTGAACATTTGGGTAAATGCCCAAAAGTGGGATTGCTGGGTCATAGGTGAGCTCTATGTGGAGTCTTTTGAGGAACCTCCATACTAATTTCCAAAGTGGTTGAACAAGTTTACACTCCCACCAAGAATGCAGCAAGGTTCCCTTCTCTCCACATCCCCTGCAGCAACTTTTCTTATTAGAGTTCTTGATATAGCCATTCTAACTGGGTGAGGTGGTATTTCAATGTTGTTTTTGTTTGCATTTCTTTTATGGCTAGGGAGGTTGAGTATTTCTTCATATGTCTATTGGCCATCCTTCTTTCCTCTTCAGAGAAGTTTCTCTTTAAGACTTTAGCTCGATAGTTTTTGTCCTTCCCCTCCACAAATTATACCAACATCAAATACAGTGAAAACAGGGGTTATACCTTGGGGGAGAGACATTAGTGGTTATGTCAAAAACCGAACTTTACAACGTTGGCGGGGGGGGGGGGGGGGGGGGGGGAGTTGGGGCGGGGTAAAAATCGGGTTGGGGGAGGTAGGGGGACTATGGGAATGGATGGCAAGGGGAAACAAACAGGAGGCAACAATGGTTGATAACAAAGGTTCCCTTATCTTGCCCATGTAATTGCAAATCCTCTGTACGGTATTCTCACAACAACAAAAAGAAAGAAAGAAAGAAAGAAAATAATCACCAAAAAAAAAAAAAAAAGAAATGTACTCATTACCTCGTTCATATAACTGTAACCCCTCTTAAGAGTATTTTCATAATAAAAACAAATTTTAAAAAAAGAAAAAAAAGACTTTACCTCATTTATTGGGCAGTTGTTTCTTTGAAGATTTGTTGAGTTCCAAGTATATTTTTGAGTTCCAAGTATATTTTAGATATGAGACCCTTGTCCATTGTATGGCTAGTGAAGATCTTCTCCCAATCCGTGGTCTTTCTCTTGATCTTGCTAGCTAGGTTCTTTGCCATGCAGAAGCTCTGCAATTTCATGCAATCCCATTTGTCCAACATTTATTTGAATTGTTGTGTTTCTGGGTATCTAATAATAAAATTTCGGCCTGTGCCAAGGAGTCCTAGGGTAGCTCCTATTCTGTCCTGTAATGTTTTCAGAGTTTCTGCTTTGACCCCGAGGTCTTTGAACCATTTGTAGTTGATTCTGCTGCAGGGTGATATATAAGGATCTAGCTTTAGCTTTTTACAAGTAGTTAACCAATTTTGCCAGCACCATTTACTGAAGATGCTCTTTCTTCCATTCTAGTTTTTTAGGTCCCTTACCGAGGATTAAGTGGCTATAGGTCTGTGAGCTCATTTCTGAGTTTTCAAATCTATTCCATTGGTACTGAAGTCTGTTCTTGTGTCAGTACCAAGCTGTTTTGATTACTATGGCTTTGTAGTAGTGTTTGAAATTTGGTATTGTTATTCCTCCTGCAGTGATCTTTCTGTTGAGGATCGTTATAGTTATTCGGGGTCTTTAATTGTTCCATATGAATTTTTGGATTTCCTTTTCTATTTCGTGGAAGAATAAGGTTGAAATTTTGATAGGTATCGCATTCAATTTGTATATAGCCTTGGGAGGTATTGCCATTTTCAAGATGTTGATCCTTCCAATCCAGTAGCATGGGAGGTTTTTCCACTTCCTAAGTTCTGTTTTGATTTCCTTTTTCAGATTTTTAATGTTTTTGTCATAAACATTCTTCACTTCTTTGATTAAATGAATTTCTACTTATTTTATATTTTGTGTGGCTATTTTGAATGGAGTTGCCTTCCTGATTTCACCCACGCTTTACTCAGTGTTGTCATACAGATAAGCCATTGATTATTGAGGGTTAATTTTATACCCTGCTTCTTTGCCAAAGTTTTGAATCAGCGTCAGTAATTTGGAAGTGGAGGCCGTGGGATTCTTTAAATAGAAAATCATGTCATCTGCAAAGAGTTTTACTTCATCTTTCCCCATTTGGAACCCCTTTTTGTTTCCATCTTGTCTTATTGCGGTAGCTAGGCATTCTTATACTAAGTTGAAGAGAAGTGGAGAGAATGGACATCCTTGTCTCATTCCTGAGTTAAGAGGAAATGGCTTTATTTTTCCAACATTAAGTATAAGTATATGCTGGCTGTAGGTTTGTCATATACAGCTTTTATTGTATTGAGTAATGTTTCCTGGATTCCTAATTTTTTCAGACTCATCATCATAAAGGGTTTGATGGATCATGTTAAATGCTTTTTCTGCATCTGTTCAGATAATCATGTGGTTCTTATCCTTGCTCTTTGTTGATGTGATGAGTTATATTAATTGATTGTGTATATTGAACCAGCTTTGCATCCTTGAAATGAAACCTGTTAGATTGTGATGTACGATTTTTTGGATGAAATTTTGAAGTTCATTGACCAAAATTTTTTGGAAAAGTTTTGCGTCAATATTCATCAGAGAAATGGGTCTATAGTTCTCTTTATTTAATGAGTCCCTACCTGTTTTTGGAATAAGGGTTATTATGGCTTCATAGAATGAGTTCTGTAGTGAATTTTCCCTTTCAATTTCATTGAAGAGTTGGAGGATTATTGGTTTGCGCTCTACTTTGAAGGACTTGTAGAATTCCGCTGTAAATCCATCTAGTCCTGGGCTTTTCTTCGATGGGAGGTCTCTTATTGATGTTTCTATTTCAATCCTTGATATGGGCCTGTTAAGATGGTTTATCTCATTTTAGTTTATTTTTGGCATGTCCATATTTGCTAGGAAAAGGTCCATTTATGCCAAGTTCTCAAACTTATTAATATAAAGGTTTGAGAAGCATTCCCTTATAATTTTCTGAATCTTCTTCTTTCTGTAGTGATGTTTCCATTCTCATCTCTGAATTTATTTTTTGGGGTGTGTTCTCTTCCTGTTCTGATAAGATTTCCTAACGGTCTTTCAGTTTACTTAATTTTTTCGAAGAACCAACTCTTTGTTTTGTGGATTCTTTCTACGGACATTTTAAAACTGCTAATTCGTTTAATTCCTATTTAACTTTAAGTATTTGTT
Organism: Dipodomys spectabilis; assembly: GCF_019054845.1. NCBI lineage: Eukaryota > Metazoa > Chordata > Mammalia > Rodentia > Heteromyidae > Dipodomys > Dipodomys spectabilis. The sequence continues at coordinate 6,038,164 of NW_024870755.1, forward strand.
TCCATCTACTTGATTGGGGTTTACCTTGTTGCTCTTTTTCAAGAAGATTCAAATATCTCATAAAATTGTTGGTTTCAGATCTCTTCAATTTTTTTATGTAGGAACTCAGAGCTATAAACTTGCCTCTGAGTACTGTCTTTGCTCTGTCCCAGACGTGCTGGTAATTTGTGTTTTCATTTTTGTTGATTATCATGAATATTTGAATTCACTTTCTAATCTCTTCCATGACACACTGGTAATTCAACAGTATGTTGTTCAGCCTCCATATGTTACAGGACATTTTTGGTGGCCTTTGGTGTTGAGCTCTAATTTTATTCCCTTGTGGTCTGAGTGAATGCATGCTAAAACTTCAATGTTTCTGAATTTGGACAAGTTTGCTTCATGACCTAAAATGGGGTCTATTTTGGAAACTGATCCATGTGAAGCTGAGAAAAACGTGTATTCTGATGGTGCTGGGGGAAATATTCGGTAGATTTCTGTCAATGATCCATGCAGTTGTTTAGATCTGCAGTTTCTCTGTTAAGTTTTGCCGACTTCATCTGTCTTGTGGGTATATTGGTGACTTAAATTCTTCAACAATTTATGTCTTTGGATATATGTGAGCTTTGAGGGAAAATAGTGTTTCTTGGATAAATCTGGGTGATCCGTTGTTTGCCAAATAGAGATTTAGAATTGTAATATCCTCCTGAAGGAGAGATCCCTTAATTAGTATGTAGCAACCTTCTTTATGTCTTCTCACTAATTGTAATTTGAAGTCTAGTTTATCTGATATTAGGATTGCCACTCAAGCCTCTTTATGGGGCGATTTTCTTGGTAGAATTTATTCCAGCCTTTCACTTTCAAAATGTGTTTGTTTGTATAAGCAAGTTGTGACTCCAGAAGGCAGCAGATAGAAGGATCTTGCTTTTTAATCCAACTAGACAGTCTATCACTTAATTGGAGAGTTAAGTCCGTTAATGTTGACTGTTAGGACTGAGAGGTGTTTGGGAGCTCCTGCAATGTTATCCACCTTGGGTGCTGGAGCAACTAGATTCTTCCTATAGTTCTTGGATTGTCAGTTTGGGTGCAGGTTCTTGGTCTTTATTGTGGTCTTGTTGGTTTTCTATGTGTAGGACATCGTTTAGTATCTTTCATTGGGCTGGTTTGTTGGAGATATATTGTTTCAGTTTTTCTTTGCTATGGAAGGTTTTTATTTGACCTTCGGTTATGAAGGAGAGCTTAGCTGGGTACAGTATGCTTGATTGATAGTTGTTTGTCTTTAGGACATGGCCTACGTCATTCCAGGCTCTTCTTACTTGAATTGTCTCCGCTGAGAAATATGAGGTGATGCTAATTGGTTCCCTTTGTAAGTAGTTGATATATTCTACTTGACAGCTTTAAGGATTTTTTCCTTGGAATTGATCCTGTGTGGATTATAATGTACTAGTGAGATATCCTGTCCTAGTTGGGTTTATTTGGGGTTCTAAAACTTTCTTGTATCTGAATGGGCCTATCTTTTTGCATGTTTGGGAAGTTCTTTGCTATGACCATGTTAACCAAATTTCCTAGACCATTAAATTCTGTCTCTGGGGGCTGGGAAGTTAGCTCAGTGGTAGAGCTCCGGCCTTGCATGCATGAGGCTCTGTGTTTGATTCCTCAGCACCATATAAGAAAAAATAAAAAAAAGCCGGAAGTGGTACTGTGGCTCAAGTGGTAGAGCACTAGCCTTGAGCTGAAGAGCTGAGGGACATCCCCCAGGCCCACAGTTCAGGCCTCACGACCGGACCAAAAAAAAAAAATCTGTCTCTAGGGTCTCCTCTACACACATTATCCTCAGATTAGGCCTTCTGAGAGTGTCTTCCAAATGTTGAATATATCTATCATATTTCTTGGCTTTCCTTTGGATAGTTTATATTCTTTCTCTGTAATAAGCTGGCTGTCCTCAATCCCTCAGATTTGCTCCTCTGCATGGTCTAACCTACTGTTGAGACTTTCTACTTTGTTTTTTGTTTCTTTTCCTTCTAATTGGTCAGCTTTGATAGCTTCAAATTCTTTGTTGGAGCTTTGTTTTAGATCTTGTATGAACTTCTTTACCTCCTTAATTTGGGGTTCAGTGTTTATTCTCAAATCATTTAGTTGACTGGTTATGGTTTCCCTGGACACACATTCCTTCTGTTGGGCTCCATTCAGCATTCCCTTTGTGGTCTCGCTGAATTCTTTCAGTATTCTGTTTATGGATTCCATGAATGCCTCTGTTGATCTTTTTCTATTGTCATCCCGCTCTCCCAAGTCCTGTATTACTCTTTGATTAGCTTCCTCATGTTCATGCAATTCCTGTAGTTCTCTTTGACTGTTCTCAGTCTGCTCACACAATTCCTGTATTTCTTTTTGACTGTTCTCAACCTGCTCACGCAATTCCTGTATCAATCTTTGAGTAGCTTCCTCATTCTCATGAGATTCCAGTATTAATCTTTGGTTTCCCTCTCTCTCCCTAGCACGCTCACATTGAATCCTTTGCAGGTTTTCAATCTTTTCATTCATCATGTTTTCCAGTAGTGTTTGTGGAGATTTTTGGGAACTCTCTTCTGGATTATTCATTAACTATGCTGTCAACTGATTTTCATGAGTGGGAATTCAGATACCTGGACTTGCCATTTTTCTTGTGTTTTTCCTGCTTGTTCTGCCTATTTGGTATGAAAGTAACACCAATTTTTTGCTAGAACAAAATTTTAAGGCAAGCATCATCAAAGTTCTATAGTTGCACAGACAAAAGTCAGCAGATACAATGTAGTTCAACAGATAAAATCTATTCAACATCAAAAAACTATGGCTTAATGAGCTAAGAACAGCAAAGAAGAATTTGGCAAACCACAAATTATTTATTTTAGTGAGAAATGTGGGCAAAAATAGGATTAGAGGGATTTGGAGAGGTAAAAGGATAGTGAATTTAACCAAGTCCTAATCTTAGAGAGGGAAATGTATGAGACAGAATGATAAAAGCGTGATTAAGAAAAAAAAAGAAAAAACGGAAATACAAAAATTTAAATTTATAAAGTGAAACACTTAAAAATTATGTGTTTAAAGACGATATTTAGAGAAGGAAAGGATAGGATGAGAGGAAAGGAGGGATAGAAAGGAGACATAAAAAACTAAAAAATAAAAATTCTTAAAAGAAGTTACTTGAAAATTATATAGGTATAAAGAGACATAATACTGCTCTTAAAGAATTTTAGCCTAAGAGGTTGTGAACTGAGTAATAAATTTCTGGATTTAGTATGTACACAACGGGGCATAAGGTCTAATATTCGACGATGGGTTAATATCTGGGGATGATCAGAATAGCAATTAAGTCTCACAAAAAAAGAGAAAAAATGAAAAAAATTAAAAAATAAGACCAAAAGGTCAGAAGAGATCTTTTAAAAAAGCACACACACACTTACACCTAAAATAATAATGATGAGAAGAAAAAAAATTAATAGAAAATATTATTTAAAAAATTAAAATTAAAGAAAGGTACAAAAAAGAGTTCTTTGATTTTTTTTTTGGGGGGGAGGTAGAATGTGAAGATACTCTATTTCCCCTATGTCCATAACCAGTCTCTTAGTGGAGTCTCTGGTCTGCTTGTGGTGTTTGTTTTTCCTGTGGCTTGATTAGTTGCTTAAATCAGTTTGTTTGAGCAGGCAGAAAATTGCTCGCCATTACCCAGAATTTTGTGATCCTCCTCCCAGGCTAGTTCACTGGGAGGGAGATCTGCTTTGAGTATCACGAAAGAGGGAGATGGCTGTTTCTTCTAATTTTGAGATGCTGTAATGAGGCTAGGTTCTGGGTAGGGTTGAGGCGTTTCAGCAATCAGTAGCTTTTCCCTGAGGTGCTAGCTCCTGAGACACACAGCCCAGCCTGGAGCCATTCTCAAGGTTTATGTTTACTGAATTTCAATTGATTGTCTCAGCTGCTGTAGGAAGGGGCAGCCTCTGGCTCTGTTTACCCAGTGAAGAAAGTCACTCCTCCAAGGGCGGGGCTTCTTTGCCTGGGCTGGGTGACTTCTCTTGGGTGGAACTGATCCTGGCAAGTCAGGTCAGGTTCCTGTTACCTCTGAAATGGGTCTTGTTTTCTTCTAAGGCCTGAGTTGGAGATAGCTGTTCAAATGGGTCTTTGTCAGTATCAAAGTTGGAGATCTCTGGTGGTGGTGTTACCTCCTCAGCTTCCTGAGAAGGAGTAAGGATGTCAGCGTTCTAGTCATGTCAGAGTCTTGGTTCCTGGGCCATCTCTGGTTTGCGATCTGCAGTATGAAGATATCTGCTCCTTGTCAGTTCTTACTGGTGTTGAGTAGAATCTGCTGTCCCGCTGTGTCTGGCATCTTTGTCATGGACTCTGTGTTATAGGTATGGCGGCTATGGCAACTGCCACTGCTGCCAGAGCCGCCACAACCATGGCTACCAGCAAGTGCTCTGATCTGTCTCCTTGCCTGGATTTTCCTTCTCTTGCCAAACTCTCTGTACTGTGATGGGACACTTGGTGTGATTCTGTAGCCTAGGACTGTTCACTGGAACAGTAAAACTGCTTTCTATGCGAGAGCTTGTTTAGCCTCTAGCTTCGCCTCTACTCTCTCCTTCTGAACACATTTTTTGCCTCTTAGTGAAGTATATCTGATATTTTAAAGTACCTTTCTCCAAATATAATATTAATTTAATCAATTATTTCATTAGGACAATGTTGGCCAGATTTATTTCCAGTAAATCTTATCCATTATAGTAAATGAGAACATGCTGTGTCAGTCTCCTATTAATATTACAAAATACTTTATAAAATTAACTTCAAAGGAGGAAAAATTAATCTTGGTTTCTGATTTTATACATTTCAATTTACATTTCTTATCCTCATTGCTTTTGGTTGGTGGTGGTACAGTACCCCATATCAGGAACATGTGATGGAGTACGTGTATTCATGGAAGCGAGGAAGTAAAGAAAAGGAAGAATAGGAGTAGGATAGGGAGAAAGGGGAGGAGGGGAAGAAGGAGAGGAAGAAGGAAAAGTAGAAGGAGACAGAGAAGTAAACAAAGGAAGAGGAAGAAAGGGCTTTGATCTTAAACCTTCTTTGATCACAAGTTCTCAGTGACCTAATCTCTATAACTATGCCCACTTGAAAGGATTCACCTCTTTATGGCAATATAGTGAAACCTAATTATTAATCCCAATCCTTTATTATTTCAGATTTAATTTCTGGGTAGATCTTTCTATACAATTGTGATAACTTCTGTTCCTAAATATGAGAGATGCTATTTGGCATAGAGGTGGTTTGCTTATACCATTGCTGGAGAGATGAAGGAAATATTTTGAGCTCAAATACATTTTATTTAATAGATAAGGAAGCTCCTAGAGATTTCATTTTGTGACCTTCAAAAATGACTATTTCATCTAACTCATAATGACTTGAATTTTTCATAATTTTATGGCATTTCCATTCAAGTATTTGTCATCAATAGTGAAGTTCTTTACTTCAAGTTGAAGGAAAAATAAATACTATCACGATCATTTATCAGAATTATTCTTTAAAGAATAGGTATAGTATGAATTTCCTACCATTCAAAAATTAGTTATCTTCAAGTCTGTAGGAATAATTGGATAAGTGATTAAATATCTTGATTTAGTTATCTTATACTGAGGTTGATTCCATTTCTAAAAATCACTGTTGACATAAAATACATGAAATTCAGTGTTTCTCTGAAATGACTTGGTAATCAAACCTCAGAAATACATGACTAGTAAGAAAGATATTTATATACTCACAAAATGTATGAATCTACAAAACCTAAAAAAGATTAGGTTTAAAATAAGATAAATTCATGTGACCGCAGTATATAATATTTAATTTAATGAAAAATTGCTAAATTCAGCCTTACAGAGCCTTTTGTTTTTAGCTTACATGAGAAATTTGATTAACAATTCCTTTTTTGCTTTTGAATATTAGAATATTTCAATTTGTTTAAAGATTCTGTCATTTAATCCTTTGAGTGCATATTTTTTCATAAAAATGAAAAATATTTTTTACAATGCAAGTTCAGGTTTAATAACAATAAATATCTAAATGTTAATTTGTTAAATTGAACCTCTAGAATTCAAATAATACAATTTATTTTATTCTTAGATATATTAAATCTGTGCTAAATATGGATGTCTCAAGCTTGTAATTCTCGCTACTCAGGAAGATGGGGTTCAAAGTCAGCCTTGCCAAGAAATTTTATGAGACACATCTCAATTAATCAAACACACACATCACAACACACACACACACAAACATACACACACACAAAGCCAGAAATAGAATGGTGACTCAAATGATAGAGCAATATCCTTGAGGAAAAAAACAACAACAACTAAGAGATAGTTCTTGAGTTAAAATCACAAGAACAACACACACACACACACACACACACACACACACACGATATTATGTCTAAATGCTTATTTTAGTTTGAAGAAATAAACAATATCATGAAAAGTAATATTTTTTACATATCTTGGAACATTTGAGAAGTTGTTTTTAGTATAATTTGTGTTAAGATATAACATAGGTTATTAAAATTAATATTAATCTAGTTATTTTTTATAATTACTCGTAACACCTTAGAGTACAACAGTTGGGATTTTTCTATAGCCATAAGAGATATTCTGAGTAAAAGGAAGAGAGGAATATAGGACGAAAGAAGAAAGAAAGAAAGAAAGAAAGGAGAGAAAGAGAGAGAGAGGTAGGGATGGAGGGAAGGAAGGAGGAAGCAAAGAAGAAAGGAAGGAAGGAAGGGAGGGAGAAAGGATGGGTCAAAACAATTTAATTCATAAAATCTATTTAGCCCAACATAACCTCCATGTAATTAATCCTTTAGTAAAGTCAAGTTTGCAATTTTCACTTCTTTGCATGTTCTCCATGCATGAATGAAACCAACAAATGAAGGATCATAAATAACCAGGTGAATCTGTTTGCATCTGTAGTAATATGTATGCAAATCTTTTTCTCATTTTTTATACATCATCAAATAACATTTGCAAACAATTTACATTTAGTTATATTCTAAAAATTGATGAAACTAAAGGATTTCAATACATTATATAATGTGAATACAATTATTTTTAATGTTATTAATATTAAATTCTTCATGTTATATTAATTATAAAATTTTATTATGCATTTTATCAGATTAATTAGCATCCTCTGATTTAGGTTTCTGTGGGAGTCCTAATATCCGACTGTAATTAAAATCAAAGTATATCTGTATTTCTTGGCACAAACGAATATTTCTGAAAGCAATTAACTCATCGGAGATTGTTGAAATAAGTTATTGGGTCCTTTAAATGCAGAATCATTTCATCTGTAAAAAGGGATAGGTTTACTTCTTCCCTATTTGGATCCCCTTTATGTTTTTTTTTTAATTTACTTATTTATATTTTTATTGTGAGAGTACCGTACAGAAGAGTTACAATTTCATGGGCAAGATAACATGGACATTTCTTATCAAGCATTGTTGCCTCCTCTTTGTTTCCCCTTCCCATACCTTCCCATACTCCCCCCACCCCACCCAAACCTCACCCCACCCCCCCACTAAAGTTGTAAATTTCGTTTTTTGACATAACGACTTGTACATCTCATTTTGAAATGGGTCCACCTGTATCCCTAGTTAAACGATTTCTTTTTTCCCTTCCCCTCCACAAATTATACCAACATAAAATACTGTTAAAGCATGGGTTATACCATGGGGGAGGGACATACAAAGCAACAAATAAATTGTCTTATAAATATGTTAGAAACAATTACAAGAAAGGAAAAAAATCATTAGAATACTTATGTTTTTCTCTTGCCTATTGCTCTTGCTATAAAGTCCACTACCATATTGAAGAGTAGTAGAGAAAGTGCCCATCCTTTTCTCATTCCTGATTTTAATGTCTTCATGCTTCCACCATTAGGTAAATGCTAATAATCTCTGCCATATACATACTATGTATTATATTGAGTAATGTTCCATGTATTTCTAGCTTCTCAGACCTTTCAATCATAAAGTTGTATTGGAGCTTGTTAAAAGCTATTTCTACATCCCTACAGACAATCATGTGTTTCTTGTCCCTTCTTCTGCTGATGGTTTGTATGATGTTTATTGACAAGTATATTGAATCCAATTGTATCTTAGGATGAATCCTATTTGATTATACAATATAACTTTTCTGTTAGTGCTGAAATTGGTTGGTGAGAATTTTATTAAGAAGTTCTGCATCATTGTTTGTCAAAGAGTTGGGTTCATTGTTTTCTTTTTTTGGTGAGTCCCTATGTGATTTGGCGAAGAGTATAAATCTAGATTCATAGAATGTGTTTGATAATTCCATTTCCCTTTCTATTCCATTAAAGGCTTAGATCTGTGTATTGTAAGTTCTTTCCAGGCCTTAATTTCATGGTACATTCATTGAGTCCTAGATTTTTCTTGAATGGGATGTGGTTTATTGACATTTCATTTTCATTTCTTCTTATGTGTTACTCCTTGGTTCAGATCGAGTATAGGAAAGCATCAATTTCTCCAGGATTCTCCAGGAGATTGGCATAAGGTTTTCAAAGTTCTCTCTTATATCATTCTCAATTTTGCTTATATCTGTTGTTTGGTCTCATTTTTGTCTTTAATTTTCTCTATTTGGAGGAGTTCTCTTATTGCTTTGGGTATTTCTTATTATGAAGGTGATATACAGAGTGGTGGGTTACAAGTACATAAGTAATGAGTACATTTTTAACAGTGTTACCCCTTGCTCATTTTTGCCTGCTTCCCCCAAACCTGACATCCCACTCCCACAAGTTGTAAAGTTCATTTGTAACATAAGGTCTAGTGTATATCATTGTTGCTTTGGTTAATCTTTGTCCCACCATTTCTGTGATTTCCCTTCCCTTCCCCAAATCAGATTAACATATATAAGACAAAAGGTACATAAATCAAAAACAGTGACTACAGGGAATAAACCAAAGGGTGAATCTAAATAGAAACAACTAAAAACAGTTCACTGTACCATCATCTTATATCCATTTCTTGGAGTTCATTTGTATAAGCATCATTTTATATGGTGATATGCATATTGCTATTGAGCTATTGTGAATATCCTAGATATATTCTAGTTTTTCCAAATGAGTAAAAATATGTAGCCTATGAGTTTTTTGTGTCTGGCTTGTTTGACTTGTTATGTTTCCAAATTATTCCATTTCCTTACAAATGGGGCAGTGTCATTCATCTGATGGAAGCACAGAGTTTTGCTGTGAATATATACGACATTTTCTTGATCCATCATTGCTGGGTGATAGGAGAACTCTATTGAGGAACTTCTGTACTTCTTTACAGAGTATTTGAAGAAGTTTACATTTTCACCAATAGTGCAGTAATGTTCCTTTTTGGCCACATTCCCCACCAGGCCAGTAATGTTCCTTTTTGGCCCCATTCCCCACCAGCCCAGCATCTGTTATTATTAATTTTCTTCATAATGGTCCTTCTAACTGGGGTGACGTGGAATCTCAAAGTTGCTTTGATTTGCACTTCTTTTATGGCCAGAAATGTTCCATATTTCTTCATGTGTCCATTGGTCATTCATATTTCTTCTTCAGAGAGGTCTCTCTTTAAATCTTAAGCCCCCTTATATTATGAGGGTTGTAGTTTCTTTAAGGATTTGTTTTTTGGGGAGGGTTAACTTTTGTGCTTCTAAGAATATTTGGGATATGAGGCCATTGTGTGTTGCAGATAAACTGAAGATCTTCTCCCAATCTGTGTGTTTTCTACTTATCTTTCTATCTACATAAGGTCTCTTTTTAGTCAGCTTTGGTAAGGGTCTGTCAAGTCTGTTAATTTATTGAAAGAACCAGCTCTGTTTTGTTGATCTTTGTCTTTTGATTTAATTTTTTTATTTGTTTCTGTCTACTTGGCTTTGGCCTTGTTCCTTTTTTCAAGGAGCTTGAGGTACATAATTAAAATACTGATTTGAGATTTCCCCAATTGCTTGATGTAGGCATTCAAAGCTATAAATTTTCCACTAAGAACTGCATTTAATATGTCCCAGAGGAGCTGATATTTTGTGTGTTCATTTTTGTTAAATTCCAAAAACTTTCAGATTTCCATTCTAATCTCTTCAGTGCCCCACTTGTCATAAAGCAGTGTGTTGTTCACTCATCATGGGTTTGACCTTTTGTTGCTTTAGCTGTTTAATTCAAAGTTTATTCTGTTGTGGTCTGAAAAGGTCCTCCTCTATCGGGGATGGTCGTCCTCTTCAACGAAGCTCGCAGCTTCGGGAGGGACGCACAGGGCGTTGTGAGGGAGGAAGGGGATACCTGCCTACCCAGCCAGATCAGCCCAATCAAACCTGGCGATCAATGGGGTGACAGATGTTGCGGCCAGATCGCCCTCACATCCTCATGTGGTGACTTGAAAAGGCAGCCTTGCAGCAGCACTGAACAACTGGCAAAAAGAAATAAAAAGGAAAGACATCCAGTAAAACTTTGCATCAATTATAACCTATTACACTTTAAAAACAGTTTTGCTTTCCTCTTGCCCTATATTTTGGCATGAGGCCCTCTGAATTAGCCAGAAATCTCCAGAATTTCTTCATACACAGTAATACAAATAAATATAGCTTCTATTCCTTTTTAAATTAAGGGTGATTGCATCTGGTTCTTTCCCATGTTTGATTCATGAAAAAGAAATCCTGAAGTGTATCTGTAAAATACCAAACTCAGGATTTCTTTTGATCTCCTCACTGGAGAAAAAGAATAAAATGCCCGAGCAACAGGTATCACCCATATTGTCATTGTGGTATCTCTCTCTCTGATTAGAAAATAATCCTGCAGATCACTTATGCAAAATGTTTTCCAAGAATTATTGTTGTTATATTGCATTTATCTTCCTCTTCCTGTCCCCTCTCCTGCTCTTTTCCCCAGGGTCCTGTTTCCCTCTTCCTTCTCTCCTCCCTGCTACTTTCTCCCTGTACCTTTTCTTTTTCCTCCTGCTATGCCCTTCCTCTTCTCTTGCCCCTTCCTCTTCCTTTCCTTTCCTCTTTCTCCTACACTTTCACTTTCTTCTATTTCTTCCTTTATGGTCCTGGGGGTTGGGCTCCATGCCTTATGCTCACTGAGCAGATGCTCTCCTGCTCGCTACAGGCCTCCAGTCTGGACTTCATTTAAATGACACTCTATTTCTGATTTGTTTTTAAGTAGCAAACCAAGAAAGACTTTTGATTCAGGATGTAATTCATTGTACATATTCTACACAATAAATATATGCTACTTCATACATTGTAGCTAGTAGGTTTTGATTATGCTTTGGGCTTCAGATAAACTCATCAGAAACAATTTGTTTGAAGTCAATCTAATGTGATTCTCCAAAATTAATGAACTGGTTACTTTATATATTGTACAAGCACTTCCATATTGCTCCCAGTTTAACGAATTGTCACTTTGTGGTAGCAGCCACAGTAACACTAATCAAGGATTTCTGGGGAAAAGAAGAGTAAGTCCAGACAGGAAAATCTGTGAAATCTGTATCTCAAATTAACTACTAAAAAGACAGAAGAAGACCTGTGGCTATGTGGTTTAGTGCCATCTTTGCACAGACTAAGCTGACAAAAGGACTCATGCCTGAGTTGAAAACCTGTGGGGGTACACACACCCCCATCCTCCCACACACATACACACACATATTTCCCAGTTAGAGCAAGTAGAATATATGTTTTCCCAGTAACATGACTGAGTTACTATCCTATGTGTTTGGATGTATCATCAACTTACCTAATTTTAATAAATGACACCCTGTTCATTATTATTTAATCCTTGTTACAAGACATATTTTCATGCAGAAAATTCAGTTTGTTCTCAAAATCATGAGTGTCTTGATTTGTAAGAATGAAATAATTGTGCCTTTAATTCATTAGTTCATCAATTAGAAAAATAACCCTAACCCTAGAGCCAATTGCCTTTGGATTCAAAAACCCACACAAATACATTAGATTTTATTCCTCCCATCTTTGTTTCAACTCATCTTTCTTAAAATAGTTTGTAGTTTTACTCAATATCTTGCCATTTTTCTAACCTGAATCCTAACTGGAACATTTAGGCTAACCCTCACATTAATCATACCCTAATCCTAATATTATCATCAGTTTCCTATTTCATATTCATCCTAATTTTAACTTGACTTGTTATTTGAAGAGTTACTTCCAGTTTGACCCCAAATTTTCCATTTGCTTAATGCTAAAACTAAGCCTAGCTGGAACTGAAACCTAACTTTCCACCTAATGAGAGTCCAATATTAATGTTTAAGAAAAATTCTCTAGTTTTTATTCATTCTATCGAAAACTCCAATTTGCACTGTGGAAATGAATTTCAATTTGCCCTAATTCCCAAAAATTTCCTGACTCTACCTCTAAAGTTATCTTGTTCCCTAACCTGAACCATTATGTTATTTGTCCTCAAATTCTCTAATCATTAAAAATACTGTATTATCCATTGATCTACCTTTCCTAAACTACTGTATCCTAAAAGAGTTTCAGATTTACTTACCATCTAGTCCATTACTTAAAGCTAACTCTCAACTTAAACCTGGCTGGAAAACTCTCATTAATCATTACAAGAATGATCACTGAGAAATAAATATAATGATAATGCTCTAGTTACTATTCGGCCTGACATTTTTTTGCTTCTATTTGTTAGTGAAAACTCAATTTTATACAAAAAAATTCCTATTCATAACACTAATCTTAATCAGAACAAAATGCTGGCCCTGATCTTAATCCCAATTATATGTCAATACTAACACTCACACAAGCACACTAGTTTTCACTTATCCTAAGTTGATTCAAATAAGCCTTCCAAACATAGGTCTCAATTTTTTCCAATATCTTAGTCATTTTCTAACCCTAACTTAATCTTAACTGCAACACTGAGAATAAACATAAGCCTAATTGCAAGTAAATTCTAAGATTAGTAGCAATACGCTAGTTGATATTCACTCTAATTCTTACCAGGCTTATTCTAAAATTTACCTTCAAATTGAGCCCCATTTTTTGCCTTCACTCTAACCCTAACCATGGCTGGAATCCTAACCATAACCTTGACAATAATGCTATCCCAATTCTAAAATTTATGAAAAATGCTCACTTTGTGTTCTCCTAACTAAAATTCCACTTGTAATTCTTGAAATGAATTGCAGGTTTTCCAAAACCCTACAGATTTTCTCACTCTTATCTCTGAACCTATCTTATTCCATAAAAGGAATCATTGTACCCATTGATCTCAAATCCTAATATAATGAAATACATTGTACTTCCATTATCCCAGCATTTCCTGAATTCCTAGAAACTAAAATAAGTTCAAATTTACCTAACATTTTCCCCATTTCTTTATTTTTGTTTTGTTGGTCGTGGGGCCTGATCTTTGGGCCTAGATCCTATCCCTGAGTTCTAGGCATGGGCATGATCCCTGAGTTCTTCAGTTCAAAGTGTGCACTTTGCCACTTGAGCCACATCACCACTTTCTGGTTCTCTCATGCTTAACTGAAGATAAAATTCTCACAGACTTTCCTGCCGAGCTGGCTTTCAGCTCTGATCTTCAGAAATCAGCCTCCTGAGTAGGTAGGATAGCAGGCATGAGCCACCAGTTTAATCCATTTCTTTACTCTATCCTCAACCCCCTTTAACCAGAAACCTAATGCTAATCACAATCTGAATTAAAACAAATGATTAATGTAAGGAAAATTGTCTCTATTTAATCAATCACACATTTTTTTGCTTCTACTTCTTAGTCGAAAACTAAATTTTAGCCTAAAGCTTGTCCTTCCCTAACACTAACCAGAACTAAAACAGTAACTCACTTTAAACCAAATTATAGCTGAATGTTTAAAGTAACACTGACACTGGTTTTCATCCATTGTAACTTTGATGTTAGTCATTCTTCTTAAAATATGCTGCAGTTTTACACAATATATTTTTCTCATTTTAACCCCAACTCTAACTGCAACACCTTGCCTAATCCTAAGCCTACATATAACTGAATTATAATGTTAATAGCAAGCCTCTATTTCACATTTATCCTATCTCTTGCGCAGCGTGTAGGTCTAAAATTTAACTGCAATTTGAACCTAAATTATTATTATTATTATTATTTTAATTATGGAAAACCGTACAGAAGGTTTACAATTACATGGGCAAGGTAATGAGTACATTTTTTTTATCAAGCATTTTTGCCTCTTCCTTTGTTTCACCTTCCCATCCCTTCCTATCTCTACCCCCCCAGCCAAAGTTGTAAAGTTCACTTTTCGACATAATGTCTTGTACATCTCATTGTTGCAATGGGGCTACCTGTATCCCTAAAATTATGCAGCAAAATATGTCTAAGAAATATATTTTTCAATAAGATGTTTCAATCCTTAGATAAAGTTCATTTTACTTTAATATAAAGTTATCTCCAAAAATAAATTCTGCAACTAACCTAATGTATGTTTTCTTGCACAAAATGCTGTGACTTCTAGTCTTGTTATTTGATTTTAATTATATTTTTATTTGTGACATAATCCCTACTTACATTTATTACAAACTTCTGTAATTATACAAATCATGCCTGTACACACTAATTTGCATACTCTAATAATCAAACAAAATTATCTTTTTTCCTGTCTCCCACAGGGAAGGATGAGGTGCTGAAGTACATGGAATGGAAATTTGCAATGTGAGGATGGGATCATGAGCAATTTCTACTTGGCTGAACAGGAATTCTTGTTTCTACAATACATTCTTACCATTTAATCACACAGGGAAAGCCACAAAATTTGAAGTTCATATGAAGGAATTACATTCCTAAAAGATGTGGCAACCCGGCTCAAAAGTTCAATCTTATCACCAGTTCTTTGTGCTTGCTGGCTGATCTATTTCTCTATCATATGTTTCATGTTGTTAAGTATATTAGTAATTCAGCTGTCAGTACATGGGAGGAGACTCCTAAAATCACAGCTATTGCTGTGTAATATTCCGAAGATAGGAAAAAGATTATATTGATCTCCAATTCCTCCCTTTGGCCTTTAATATACTAATTAATTGTCAAAACAATCGCGTAAGATGTTAGTTTATTTTCCCTTTTTAAGTAGAGATTAAGTGTTAGTGCTATCAGAGCTCTGATAAGAACACCTTCTCCCTAACAAGTAATGCTCTATGGACTGTAAATATGGAAGCCACAATAAAATTCTCTCTCTCTCTCTCTCTCTCCCTCTCCCTCTCTCTTTCTCTCTCTCTCCACACACACACACACACACACACACACACACACACACACACACACACACACGCAAACACAAAGCTGCTGCCACCCAGACAAATGAGACATCAGTTTCATTCTTTTGTAAATATAGTTGATTGGTGTTTCCTCCATAGGTTTTTCTTTACTTAAGTATCTTGCCTGGACCTGTATCTTTCCCTGAAATCAAGTACATTCAAGTCACACTCCATGAATTCATACTACTACTCCAAAATACTAAAGTGTATTGGATCTAGAGACCAATAAAACACCCACCTTGTTATTTTAGTAGAAATTGACATCATGAAAGTAGAGGAATATTGATCAGGAACTGAGGTAAGAGAACAGGAGTATGTGGGAAAATGTAGAATACTGTATGTGTGTTAGAGAAACACAATCAACTTCTGTAGACTCATGTATGGAAAACTTGACATCCTATATTGAAAGCTCAGTTTACATATACAGTTTTCCAGTTACTTTGCTTACCTATCACTTCTGATCACAAATCCTCTTATGAATGTTCATAGTACCTTTGAATATATCACAAGATTTGCATGTACTTATAATCTTAAGCAGACAGTCTGCTACAACATCTTGCATTCTATGTGACGAACCCTTATTTTTGTTTCTCTATTTGCTGAATAAATATTTTCCTGGAAACAGGATATTGACAGCAAATCTGGGTGTAATTTACATTTTGAAAATTTCAAAAATAATATAAACTTTGTATTGACTAATCATTTTCTAAAAATGAGCGATATTTATGAACACAATATTTTGGTGCCTTTAAGTAAATTGAGAATTGATGTGGTAGTTCTTGTGACTAATTTACTTAACCAATAGATTGTTCATGTATGAACATGTATATTGGACTTTTTTATTTTTACATATGAAGGAGTACTCAAGGGTTTGCTTTAAACTGATAATGGGGTGGTGTCTTCCAATTCCAAACTTTATATATATTTCAGTAAAATACTAGAAACACCTGATGTTTACCAGAGCAATATAAAAGATGACAATACATTTCTAAAGAGATTTGTTTTATTGATTAAAACACAGAAAAGAGTAAAATAGGTTCCTCCCTTGATACTGAATAAATTTCATATGAATGTAGCTCAAGATGAGACTCAGATAAATTCATATTAATATTGCTGAGATTTACATCACAATATAAGCAATATAGGTATTTTTAAGGAATTGGTCATTCAAAGCCCTAGATACCTCATGGATGAAAAATGGAATTGAAAATAGCAGAGGAAAACAATTCAACATGCAGCTATTATGATTTTATAATGCTAATATGAAAGAAATGGAGATTTTGCTTTTCTGAAAAAGAAAGTTTAGACAGTAACTTCAATGTAAATCATCAGTTATAATGAGTCTAAGGTCTTTTCCTCCAAGATATCCAAGAGTACTATACTCATCCTCTGAAATGTAAATAAGTAATAATTTTAATTAGCCTTTGTTAATATTAATTTAATTGTGTAGCAAAAAGTTAAAATGTTTGCTCCCATTCCTTCAACATATTAGCATACCTTTATACTTTACTGTCTCTCCATACAAGCCTGAAATCACTACTTCAAAGTAACACAAACAGAAAAACAAAAATAACCTGATACAACAATCACAAATACTAAATTATGTGAAAAAAACCACAATAAAAATAAATAAATCTGGGCTGTGAAGGTGGCTCAGTGGTACAGCACTTGCCTTGCATGCCTGAGGCACTGGGTTCAATTCCTCAGCACCACATAAGCAAAAAGAAAAAAAAGGAAGTGGCACTGTGGCTCAAGTGGTAGAATGCTAGCCTTGAGCTGAAGAGCTGAGGGACAGCACCCTGGCCCAGAGTTCAGGCCCCACGTCTGGACACCCACACACACAAAATAAGATAAATAAATAAATAAATCTGAGGGAGAGAGAAAACAATGACAGAAGAACAACAGAAAATTACCCTAGCTCTCTCTAATGAAACAGAGATTTAGAGTCCTAGCAGGTACTCCAGGTCTAGAGGGTCACACCAAGTCAGCTATAAGTTTATACAGTCTTCAGAAGAAAACAAAAATCTATGAAAAGTTACCCAGACAGGTAAGTGACTGCCGTGACTGTGTTGGCCAACATATTCAAAAGCACATCTGCAGTGTGGAAATAGGGCAACATGGAAAAAAGCAGAAACAGAAATGTACATCGGAGAAAGCCACATCCATCTACAGAGACAATTCACTATACTACTGGACAGTGTGAATTGTGGCTGGAACCACAAGTATTAAAATCACAACATCTCACCTCAACTAGTTTCTACTCCTACACTTAATGGACTAGACAAAAACCTAATTCCAGGAAAGCAAATCGCAACAGAAAACCAACACCTGGCAAATAGACCAAGAACACAGAGAGTCATGTATGAAGATCATAGATTCCCCCAAAATAAAACCTTCAAATGGACAGAACAAATCAGAAAAATATAAGAAAAATGATGTCAAGGTAGTATAATTCACATAGTAAATAACCAGGCATTGAAACAGACAAGGACCTTGAAGGTAGTTATCAAAATACATTACAAATACTGCTAAAAATGTGATTAATGGAAAGATAGAAAACCTCTACAAGGAAAATTGTGAACAAGATGAGACCAACCAAAGATTAGCAAAATAATTCATGGAGACTACAAACAGAAAGATAAAAAAAAATTCTGAGAAGGCAAGGGAGTCCAAGAAAAAATAGATGCCTAGTTAAAAGATATGAGAGAAGACACAGAAAACAACCCTTGACACTCCCCCACCCAAAGAAAATACGTACAGAAAGTCCATACAGGACCTAAAACAAAGCTTTAATAAAGAGAAAGACCCCCTAAAAATGACCAATTAGAAGATGGGGAAATCAAAAACAAAGTAGAAAGTCTCCATAGCAAATAGATGACATAGAAGGTAATCTCAGCGTCAAAGACAGAATAGGTCTAATAAGAAAGAGGAGATAATCATTTAGAACAAATCCACGAAATAAGAAATGATCTTACTTAACTTCAAGACTCAGAAGATCACATTTCGGGGAGATAGTTATCAAGAAAGAGAAGAGCAGGAAGCTAAATTGATGGGAAACAAATTACAGAATTCTAGCAAAGAACATGCCAAACATCCAAAGAGATAGGCTCATTCAGAGAAGAGAAACCTTTAGAACTCCAAACAGAGAATTCTAGAACTGAAAAATCCACCACCACATCATAATGCATTAGAGGATCATTAAAGATCAAGGAAAGGATTCTTACAGCTGCCAGAGCGAAAAGACTGATTATTTATAAAGTATATACTGTCCCATTAAATACAGATTTCTTAGTTGATATGATAAAAAGGAGAGCCTGACATGATATATGACAACCATTAAGGGTAAACATCTACCAATTCATCCCAAGCCAAACACTCCTTTACATTTAGAGGATATATAAACATATTTCATGACAAAGAAAACTTGAAACAACGTATATCCAGCAAATCAGCTGGATAGAAGTTAATCAAATATATCCTACATAGAGAAGATCAAGAAGAACAGGAACTGGTTATATAAAATGCTCCCTACCAGAGAACAAGGTAAATATATTAACAGTAGATGAGGAACACCTCCTAACAGCAGGGGTATAACATAGCAGGGCTTATCAGATATTTCTGTCTTAACTCTCAATATGAATGGATTTAAATTTCCAAATAGAAGGCATAGATTATATAGTAGTATCAAAAAAACAAGAGACACATTTTATTGACAAAAAAAAAACACGTACTCAAACTAAAAGGCTGGAAGGAAAATTTTCAAGCATATGGACACCATAAACAGGCCTCAGTAGGATTACTAACATAAGATAAAATAGAATTAAAATTAAAATTAGTAGGAAGAGACATTACATATTGATAAAGGCAACTCTCAATTAGGAGATATTGCCAGTCTAAATATCAATGACCTGAATCCTGGAGCATTCTATTTCATCAACAAAATTCTACTTAACCAAAAGAGACATCTCATCACATCATTCCCATCTATGGATTTGTTATCCAGGAAAAACTCAACCAAGAAACTGCAGACCTAAATAACTTCATTGACCACCTAGTCCTAACAGACATCTACAGAATATACATTCAGCGTCAGAATATACATTCTTCACATCAGCTCATGGAAGATTCTCCAAATCAGAACATATCCTAAGTCACACAGAAATTCTGTCCAAATTGAAAGAAAAATTATTTGAATTCCCATATCTTGTCAGACCATAACAGAATAAACTTAGAATTAAACAGCTAAAGCAAAAAAAAAAGTCAAACCCATGAAGAGTGAACAAAAAGATGCTGAATGACCAGTGTAACACTGAAGGGATTAGAATGGAAATCTGAACTTTTCTAGAATTTAACAACAACAACAAAAAAACACAGAAAATACCGGCTCCTCGGGTATTTGTAGTAATTACTGGAGGATTTATAGCTCAGAGTGCCTACATAAATAATTGAGGAAATCTCAAATTAATATTTTAATTATGTATCTCAAGCTCCTTGAAAACAGGAAGAAGCCCAAAACCCAAAGCAGTAGACAGAAACAAAAAAAACACCAGAAATAACCAAATATGTTCAAAATAAAACATAGAAAGAATCAACAAATCAGAGTTGGTTTTTTAAATAAATAAACAGACTTGACAGATCCATACCAAATCTGACTAAGAAGAGAATTCATATAGATAGATAGATAAAAAGCACGAAGATTGGGAGAAGAACTTTAGTTGCTCTGCAACGCACAATTGCCTCATATCTCAAATATATTTAGAGTCCCAAAAGTTAACCCACCCCAAAAAACATTCTCAAAGAAACAACAACCCTCTCAATAAGTGGGCTAAAGAGAAACCTCTCTGAAGAAGAAATATGCATGGCAAAGAGACACATGATGCAATATGCAAAATTTCTGATCATAAAAGAAATGCAAATCAAAGCAACATTGACATTCCACCTCACCCCAGTTAGAATAACCATTATGAAAAAATTAATAATAACAGATGCTGGGCTGGTGGAGATGTGGCAAAAAAGAAACATTACTACACTTTTGGTGGAAATGTAAACTTGTTCAAATAGTCTGTAATGAAGCATAGAGGTTCCTCAATAGAGCTCCCCTATCACCCAGCAATGATGGATCAAGAAAATGTCATACATATTCACAACCAAACTCTATGCTTCTGTCAGAATGAATGGCATTGACACATTAGTAAGGAAATAGAATCACCTGGATAACATAATAAGTCAAACAAGCCAGACCCAAAGAATCATAGGCTAGAGGTTTGCAATCATTTGGAAAAACTAGAATATGTCTAGGATATTCACAATAGCTCAATAGCAACATGCATATCACCATATAAAATGAAGCTTATTGAAATGAGCTCCAAGAAATGGATACAATATGATTGAATAGTGAACTGTGTTTACTTATTTCTATTTAGATTTTACCCTTTAGCTTATTCCCTGTAGTCATTTGTTTTTATTTCTGTACCCTTTGTCTTATACATAATGTGATTTGGGGAAGGGAAGGGAAATCACAGAAATGGTCGGACAAAGATTAACCAAAGCAACAGTAATATACAATAGACATTATGTTAGAAATGACTTCATAACTTTGGAGTGTAGGATGTCAGGGTTGGGGGAAGGAGGAAAAAATGAGGAAGGGGTAACATTATTTAAAAATGTACTCATTACTTATGTAACTGTAACCCACCTCTCAGTATATCACTGTCATGATGTAAAATCCAAAAAACAAATCAGAGAACTCACCCAAATAGAGAAAATTAGAGACAAAAATGAGACAACACAACAGATACAAGCAAAATTAAGAATGCTATAAGAGAGTACTTTGAAAACCTTATGCCAATCACCTGGAGAATTCTGGAGAAATTGATGCTTTCCTATACTCTATCTGAACCAAGTAGTAACACATAAGAAGTCATGAAAATGACATGTCAATAAACAACTTCCCATTTCAGAAAAATCTAGGACTCAATGAATTTATCATGAAATTAAGGCCTGAAAAGAACTTACAATACTCAGATCTAACTCTTCAATGGAATACAAAGGGAAATGGAATTTTCAAAACACATTCTTTGAGGCTAGAATTAGACTCTTCTCCAAATCACATAGGAACTCCAAAGAAAGAGAACTATGAACCCAAATCTTTGATAAGCATTGATGCAGAATTTATTATTAAAATTCTCGCCAACCAATTTCAGGAACTAACAAAAAATCGTATGGTATGATCAAATAGGATTCATCATTCATAAAAATGGATTCAATATTCTTGTCAATAAATATAATACAAACCATAAGCAGAAGCAGGGACAAGAAACACACGATCCTCTATAGGGGTGCAGAAATAGCTTTTAACAAGCTGGAATACCACTTTATGATTAAAAGGTCTGAGAAGCTAGGAATGCATGGAACATTCCTCAATATAATACTGAGTATGTATATGACAGAGATAATTAGCCTTTACCTAACAGTGGAAGCATGAAAAAATTAACATCAGGAATGAGACAAGGATTTCCACTCTCTCTACTACTCTTCAATATGGTAGTGGACTTTCTAGCACGAGCAATACAAGAGAAAAACAGAAAGCAGATACAAACAGGGAAGAAGTAAAACTATCCCGTTTTACAGATGAAATGACCTTGTATTTAGAGGACCCTATGGCTTCCTCCCTCAAGTTAGTAAAGGTGATGCTACCCTTCAGCAATGTAGCAGGGTATAAAACCCACAAGAATCAGTAGTTTTTCTGACCAAGAATGGGAAAATCCAGGCTGAAATCCAAAAAACAACCTCATAGGTATTAGCCTCAAAATCAAATCTAAACAAAACCAAACAACTACAACTAAGCTATGAATTAATTAATATAACTAAAAATGTGAAAGACCTTTACTCTGAAAACTTTAAAATTCTAAAAAGGGAAATTGAAGGAGAGTCAAGGAAATGGAAAATTTTTCAATGCTACTGGTTGGAAGAATTAACATTGTGAAAACTGCAATACTTCCCCTAAACAATTGGCAATGCAATACTCATCAAAATCCCAACAATATTCTTAAATGAATTTGAGAAAGCAATTCAAATTTAATATGGAATTACAAAATTACAGATGAAACAGTAGGCTTAGAAATGAACTCATGGGCCTATATTCATCTTACACACACACACACACACACACACAATGGAATTCTGTTCACCCATCAGAAAGGATGACTTTTCACAAATCTTGAGGAAAATGAAAGGCTTGGGAAAATTACAATAAGACAAAAGAGAAAGGAATGCAGACAAAGAGCAATATATGTTTCATGGATTCATTCATTTATGGTAGCTAGAAGGTGCCCACAAATCTACAAGTAAACAAGACATATTCTACCTCATCCCAGTTAGAATGGCCATTATCAAGATAACTAACAACAGCAATTGCTGGCATGGATGTAGCCAATTGGGAACTCTATTATACAGTTGGTGGGAAATTAAACTTGTTCAACCACTGTGGAATGCAGTACGGATTTTCCTAAAAAGATTAAATATAGATCTCCCTTAAGACCCAGTAATCCCCTCATGGGTAGTAATCCAATAAATAACAATCTCACATGAAAGCTACCAGTATAACCATGTTCAGTGCCCCGGCCCAGAGTTCAAGGACTGGAAAATTTACCACTGCTGGTATTTGTTCCCGCAAATATGAACTGTTTGACATAAGATACCAAATCA
This sequence comes from Dipodomys spectabilis, assembly GCF_019054845.1. NCBI lineage: Eukaryota > Metazoa > Chordata > Mammalia > Rodentia > Heteromyidae > Dipodomys > Dipodomys spectabilis. Next base: position 6,061,173 of record NW_024870755.1, read on the forward strand.
ATCTATTTGAAATAGCTAGGATAGGACTTAAAGGTAGTGGGTGATAAAATGGCTTCTTTGTTGAATATTAAGAAAAGATGTAGGCAGTCCAAGAAAAGAGATATTTTTTGTTGTTGTTGTTGGTCGAGGGGCTTGAAGTCCTGGCTTGGGCACTGGCCCTGAGCTCTTCAACTCAAGGTGAGTGCTCTATCTCTTGTGCCACAGTTCCTCTTCTGGTTTTCTGGTGGTTAAATGGAGATAAGATTCTCAGGGACTTTCCTGCCCATGCTGTCTTTGAACCACAGTCCTCAGATCTCAGCTTCCTGATTAGCTAGGATTATAGCTGTGAGCCACTGGCACTAGGCTAATAATGGGGAATTTTAGAAAAGAAAATGCACCTCTTCACTTGTGTCTAGACCACAGATATCACTATTAGAACACTTCACCTTCAACTCATTTCATCAGACATTTGTAAATTTTCTCTTTTTGTACATGTAGGAATACTGCAGTCAATATCAACTCAGCTGTGGGATTGGATCGATTGTAGGAAAATTGCTAGCACCTAAATCAAGGACTATTACATCAAAACAAATGAGACCCTCTTTTGGAATAATTGTTTTCTCTTTTTATTACAAATCTTTGCTTGATTACTTCCTAATGTGATATTGGACTTCTTAATAGAGTGGTGACATTTTCGTTCTCGTCAGCTTTCTCCCACATGTGGTAAAATATTTAAGAATTCAAAGATGTCCATTGATAATTTATTAAGCTGACCTCTAAGGAAATGTGCATTTCTGGAATTTGGTCAGCTGTCTTGTTCTTACATGCACAGGCTTTCTTTGATTTATTTGTTCTACAAGGAATTATACTTTCTAATCTTTGTGTGATCAATTTTAGTCTCTCTGATCAGTCTTTCTGACCCTCTCTCTGGAGTCTCATTTCAGTCTGCCTCATAAAAAATATATTATTTATCAACAAAATGACTCTCAGCTTCTGTTTTTTGCCTGACATCGTGTAGTCTGTGATAGCAGCCCCATAGCAGACAGTGCTTACTGGAGTTTTTTGTTTGTTTGTTTGTTTGTTTTGTGTGGGTTTTTTGTATTAGAGGTCTAGGACTACTATTCAAGTTAGTAGCTTCTCTGGGTCCCAGTGATCCCCTGACCTAGATTCAACAAAGGACAGCTGACTAAATTCCTGTTTTAATTTTCTCAAAATGAGGCAATCTGGCATCCTTGCAAAGCGATCAATAATCCTCTGTACCCACTTACAGAAATATTCTATCAAGATGGCTTTTCAAGGTTGACTGTAAAAATTTTTCATTTCCAAGTCACCACCATGAAGTAGATCATATTCCTCGGAGCAGACTTTTGGAAGGAAGGTTACCCTTCCTTCCTTCTCTTATAATACATCAAACCATAATATTCTGCAGTTGTGGCCAGCCTGGAGCACATTTTCCTAAGAATATCTTGTAGTGTAAAAGAGGACCAACTATCAAAGTAAAGGTGAAAATACTCGTCTACTACAGTCTGATTTATCTTGCTTATATCTGTTGTTATTTTCATTACTTCAAACACAGGGATAAATTATATTAGGATTAGACAAGTGGCAAAGGATTAATGGAATAAACATTCAGTTTACTTTCATATATCCAATATAATACACTTAACCCCTTAAGGAAAATTAAATCCAATTGTAGAAACAATGTCAGAAATATAAAATAAGCCTCAATATGAATAATCTGTCACACATACACCACCATCTATTCAGAAATTCAGTCTCTCTATAAATACTTATTTGGTACAAGATAATAAAAATTTAATTAATGAATATGATTTCTAAGTATCATCTGAAATACTCCTCGTATATATAATTATATATAATTTTTAGATGTCACCTAGACAGAAATTTAACATGCATGTAGAAATCAAATTTCCACAACTTAACTGATATTAGAGGAGTCATACCCTTCTGTATTGTGTGGTGTGAAGTTTACCACAGTGCTGAACCTTTCCACATAATACCAAGAGTCATGCACAATAATTTATTATTTGATGTTAAGATAAGTGCTGAGTGTAGGATACACTTTGTATTAATACATTAATTCACACAAATGAAACGATGATGATATTTGTTTAAATTCTAATGCTTCTCAATTTTACAATTCATGAAATATATTATTAAAATTAGTTTCACTTTTTCATTTCTATAAATGGAGAAACTAAAATTATCTATTAAACATTCAATATTAAGATATCAATAATAAATATACTATTATTAAAATGATATACTATTAAAATGTGATTTGAATTATAGTTCTAACAAATTGTAATGTAAACAACATTTAATAGAATTATGGATAATACCTTTTATACTTACCAGCTTGTTATTGTTTCCTAATTGTGTCATTTGTTATTCTTGGTACAAGTCATCTATTCACCTTATTTGTTTAGTTTTCTATTTTGTCTCTATTGGTTTGCTGATTATGCATTTTGTTTTTTCTTTTTAGTGACTGACATGAGGATGAAAATCTGTATCCTAGTTTATTACTTCTGATGTTAAAGTCAAATTGCTGCTCTCCACAGCTGTTCTACACTTCTTTGTATAGTATAGAATTTTCCCTAGTCCCATCGACTGTATTGATGCTCTCATATATTTTATTTTATTTTTATTTAAATTTTATTGTCAAGGTAATGTACAGAGGGATTATAGTTACATAAGTAAGGTAATGAATTCATTTCTTTTTTAACTTGTTACCCCTTCACCCATTTTTCTCCCGCTTCCCTCGCAATGCAACTCCCAAGATCATTTCCAACATATTGTTTTGTGAGTATCACTGTTGCATAGGTTCCCTCTTTGTCCATTGTCTCACCATTTTGTTTTTTTTTTCATTTCCTTTCCCCAGTTCAGATCAACATATTTACAATACCCAGGGTATCAAAATCAAATACAGTGACTAAAGAGGTTACACCTTAGGTGGGGAAAACACAAAATGATAAAAATAAATCACCTAGTACATTAAGAACAACAACAACAAAGAACATATCTTGGAGTTCATTTCACTTAAAACCACCTTATACGGTCATATGTACATAGCTATTGAACTATTCTGCTCATCTAGTAAGATTATCCTTGATGTACACAATAATCCTCCCCTATTACCCAGTAATCCCACTTCTGGGAATTTAACCAGGTGACCACAAACAAGGCCACACTAAAGCTACCAGCACAATTATGTTTATCACAGTAATATTTACCATAGATAAGATATGGCATCTAATTTGAATTACCCTTTCTTTATCAGAGGGTAATCAACTTGAATGTTATCCACCTATACAATATTTTTACAATATACTTGTCATTATTTTAAAAAAAACATATTTTATTATTTTCTCATAGTAAAACAGAAAATAGTTTAATTCAATTGAAAGTTCTAACTTTCAAAACCGAATAATTGTTAACAGGACAGAATATATGTGTTCTTCAAAATTCCTGTAACTACTAATTATTCATTTTCAAATTCTGAACATTTCTTTCAAGAGACATTCAAAGCAGTACATTTTTGCATGTTATTTAATTCTGCAATAGATGCAGTTTCCAATGGGGTGTTACATATTGATAAGTCAACAGAAAATATAGCCACATTTTAGTAGAGGATAAATCTATGAAGTATTTATAAAAATTGATTCCTCAAAAGTAAACATTTGTTCATCAGAGTAAGCTATTATTTCCATGACCATCAATCCTAAGCTTTTATGCCATAAAGTCATCCCACCCCAACAGTTTCCAACTTGTAAGGTGTACCTTAAAATTCCCTTAATTCACATCATGAATAGCTTATGACTATTGGGAAAAAATTCTACACTTCTGCTACACTTCTGATGGCCTTCCTATTGTGGAAAGAACACTACACTAAACTTTGCTGCAACATTTCCCCATCCACCGCCAGTGGTATTCTTGAAATCAAAACACTTGCAAATATTATTTATATTTATACTTTTTTAACTATCATAGATATTCAGGAGGCTAAGATCTGAAGATTATGGTTCAAAGCCCACTCAGGCAGGAAGGTTCCTTAGATTCTTATCTCCAATAATCTTCTCAGGAAAAGAGAGACACAAGTGGCCCTGAGGTTGAGGTGGTATAGCACAAGCCTTGAGCACAAACAGGCTCAGAGAGAGTGGCTTGACACAGAGTTCAAGTTCTAGGACAAACCAAAATAAAATAAAATAAAATAAAAACAAGCCCCAACTCTAGCATTTTTCTCATTGTATGCAGAGGCCCATAATTTAAGAAATTGCTTAATGTGTTAGGAATAGATAGAACCAAGAAGTCACACATTTACCCTCTTCATACCATGTTACACCAAAGCACCAAAAATTGCTTTTTCTAAATGTATAAATTAATATCATCGATTTACTGGCAACTCTGTTTAGGTTATTCACATTACTTTATACATGAATTCTTGGAATTATCTATTAACTAAGTTCTAATTATACCTTGCTTGAAAGTATATTTTAAGAAAATAGAATGTCAGAATCATCCGTGAATTTGTCAATTAAACCCTCTACTTAAAAAGAATTTTGTAGTATCCTATAGAATATGAAATTACAAACAAAAACAAAATATTTATTTTAAATCTAAATTCTAATTTAGCAAGCTCTACAAAATCCTACATTAGATGAACTTTGTAATTTTTCCAGGCTTAAACTTTTGTAATCTGTCATCATTTCTTTGGAATCCAACAGAATGATGCTTACTTTTTCAAATTTTTGGTTAAAATCATAAGCCGATTTCCATCTAGGAATGTTATATAATGATGAGAGCATTAAAAACACAACTGAGTATTATTTTTAAGAATTTTTATTTTTTTTTGTTTTTCGTATCTCCTTTCTATCCCTCCCCTTCTCTTATCCTATTCTTTTCTTCTCTCAATATCATCTTTAAACTTACATAATTTTTATGGGTTTTACTTTTAAATTTAAATTTTTGTTTTTCCATTTTCCTTGTTTTTTCAAATCTCTCTCCTATCATTCTGTCCACTCCATTTCCCTCTCTGAGATTAGGACTTGGTTAAATTCACTCTTCCTTTACCTCCCCAAATCCCTCTACTCCTATTTTTCACATTTTTCCCTAAACCTCATAATTTCTGGTTTGCCAAATTCTTCTTTGCTCTTCTTATCCAATTAATCCATATATGCTTGATGTTGAACAGATTGTATCTGTTGAATTAGATTGTATCTGCAGCAACTATAGGACTTTGGTTGATCCTTGTCTTAAGATAGTGTTCTAACACAAGACTGGTGACTTGCATTTTAATAGGAAACTTGACTTCTCAAAACATAATGACAAAATTAGCCCAAACATCCAACTTTGTACGCCTTTCTTGTTTTTTCGTATGTTTCATTGAGACAAAATTATACTACCTGGTCCAGGGAAGGTATCACTATGCAATTCCACTTTCTAAACTCCGTCTTAGTCTGAGTGCTAGAATTCCAGGCTTTTATCACATTGCCTTGCCCTAATTTGTTGGTTTATTTAATCTAGAAACAGACTAGCAATTCTGAAATTCTCCAATGATCTTATCCACTAGGCTGATTGCTCAGTTATGTACAATTTTTAAAGATGTTCTAACATTTGACACAGGATATGAACATTTTCAGATGCACCTGCAGGGGTCTCTGATTCATTCCTCCATGGATCTGATCTATTTAATCATGATTACTTAACTCTTTTATTATCTCTGTTCCCTACCTATGTAATAGTCTCAAACATTTTTGAAGAATGTTCACTTGAGGACTTTTTAATATTAGAAAAAGTCATTTAATCTAGTCTTATTCAGGACATATTTTCTATTCTTTTCTAACTTTTCTACATATTCTGAGAGTTGTTTCATTTGTGTATTTGTGTGTGCACATATAAATGCCTCTGTGTGCATGTGTATGTTTGTATGTATGTATGCAAAAGCCTCAAGCTCTTATTCAGCAATCTTGATCATGACTGATATTTCATCTCTTGATCCATTCTCCCAAAGCAGTTTTGGCTGGTTAATTATAGATAGTGTCTCAAACACTGTTCTGCCCAGGCTGGATGCAAACTGAACTTCCCAGACGCCTTTACCTCCTTAGGTTTTATTTTTTCCAGCAGTATCAACGTTTAAACCAGATATATTTTCGTGAGTGTGAAGTCGAAGCTCTAGCCCAGATTTTTAACTCAAGAATGCATATAAAGATAGGTGAACATACCTACTACATATCCTGAGTATATACTGTTAGAAATGTGAGCTTAAGCTATGTGCCATTGTCTCATGCCTATAATCCTAGCTACTCAGGAAGCTGTGATCTGAGGATTGCAGTTCAAATCCAGCACGAGTAGGAAAGATTCTAAGACATTTATCTCCAATTAACCACCAGAAAACTGGAAGTGGTGCTGTGGCTCAAGTGGTAAAGCACTAGCCTTGAGCTGAAGAGCTGAAAGACATTGCCCGGGCCCAGAATTCAAGATCCCCCCCCCCCCCCATGAACATAAAAATAAAACAGAAAGAAAAAACAAAGAAAAAGAAATGGCCTATTTTTCCAGTTAAGTCCATGATCTCTAACTTGCTTTGGAACCAGAATTATTCTTCCATTCTACGTTTTACAAATTTGATTGATTAACTAATATGATTTAGAGCTAAAAGATGAAAGAGAATGGCCTCATCCTTCATTTTCCACGTAGTAGTAGTGCTTTCTCTATATCACTCCCATAGTTCTACATACTGGCCTTCGCTTTATTGTTTCGAAGTTGCCTTCTATAGTACTATTCTTTCTCCTATTATTCCTATTGTTTCTTCTACTGTTAACTTATGTACACTTGGGAAATAATGCACAACACACACTCACAAAAAACAAAACCAAAAAACAAACAAACAACAACAACAAAAATAAACGTTTCTGAGAAATATATTCCCACTAAAAATTGGCCTTGATTTTTGAAGTACTTATGAAATTTGAACTTAAAATGCTCCTGGATAATGGTTTTTCATAATTTTATTATAAAAATAGTGTACAGAGGGATTAGAGTTACATAAGTAAAGAAATTAGAACATTTCCTATCTAGCATTGTTACCTCCTCCTTTGTATTTCCTCTGCTATCCCATCCTTCCCCATCTCCCCAACTCCCCCCTCCGCTCCCCAACTTGAAAAGTTCGTTTTCTACATAGTGTTTTGTTCATCTCATTGTTACAAAAGGTCATACTGTATCCTTGTTTCAGCATTTTGTTTTTTCCCTTCCCCTCCCCACATTAGATAAATGTATATACAAGATGCAGGGCACTGACATCAAATCCAGTGAAAATAGGGATTATATCGTGGGGGAAGAGCATAGAAGAGAAAAAAAATCACATAGTACATTTTAGATACATTAAAACAATAGCAAGAAAGAAAAAATGCATGTTGTGTAACTATCTTGGGGTTCATTTCACTTAACATCATCTTATATGCCATATGTATATGAATAATGTTTTTGTATACCTTTTAAATTCCATATTTTGTCTTTTCTAAGTTGTCTCTGAAACTAGTGTTACCTCATGTCCAAAGATGTCTTTGTGCTATTTCAATGAAGCCAGAAAATATTCATTTTACCTCGAGCAGCACCATAGATTGTTATTGGAAGTTAAGTGGAAGGAACTGTTATTGCAAGTGGAAACTGATCCCAAGAGAGGAATTGAACATAGAGAAATGACAAAGTTCCAGTTAATTTGTGCTGTACTTTTTACTGTACAAGAAAATAATCCAAGGCTTGAAAATAATCCAAGAAAACTCTGTCCCTGAATTGTCCGAGTGGTTTATTTACTCATATGAAACTGTATCATGAAACCACATTCCTAGATCCCTAAGTGAGTTTCTTAAGATGGCATTACTTTTTCATACTGTTACTATGTATTATAATTCAGGCCAGGTGGTAGAAAGAAGTGGAACACGATACTAAGTCCAGGAAGGCTAACATTCCTATCACATCACTAAGGAAATATAGTGTTAAAACCTGCAGGACTCATAGGACTGTTACATGTGAAATTGTTACATAAAACATCATTAACAGTCATCTCCAACACCCATAATATTCTGCTTCCACTTACAAGCTGAAGAGCCAAATATCTAAGCCTTTTTGTTGATTGTGTATGTTTCCTAGGAAGAAAGAAGGAGGATGTGGGATGTCATGGTGGAATAATATGTACATTGGCTCCCTGTCCACATTTTCTGCATTTTTAAAAAGTACTACTGATGAACTCTCATTTACATCTAATTGACTATGCTATCTGCACAAGGTGCAGATATATGAAGTCATTTATTCTGGTGGATAATCACATACATTAACAAATTCCATTTCTGGAAAAAAAAGATACTAGGTAAGAAAGTATAAAGTATTGTCGATAAAATGGTTTCTTCTCCTAGCAGAACAAAATGTAGTATTGAAATAATTACTCCAGGTTTCTTTGAGATTTTATGTTGTCTCAGTATCAAAACGTTCTCTAATTCCTTGGCCTTGGCTAATTTTTTAAAATAGATTTTTTTAAATAAATAGCAATTTTTAAATTTTTTAAAAATAATTTCAAATAATTAGTAATTTGTTGTTTGCTTTTGGCAGGCATACAATAAGACTGCATTAACATTGTGTGAGTTGAGAGGCTACATTTTTATCAGAATCTAAACATAATGAAAAATAGATGATTTTAAGGCAAATAGCTTATATGTTTTTCAAATTTAATGACAGGATAACAGGTTATAGTAGAAAGAATGCTAAACAGCAAAATATCTTCCCAATATATCTATCATCCCCAAATATCTAATGCCTCAAATGTAGATTCACAGTATATATATATATATATATATATATATATATATATATATATATATATATATACACATATATACATATATATGTATATATATATATGTAAAATAACCACCTTTCATCACCCAAGGAATGCATATTTGAATAATTATCAGATGGGAGAAGTATACTCAAATAGGTACTTAAAAGTCCCACTTGTATTTCGAAAGGGACATGATAATGTAAGAACCAGCACAAAGATGTACAGAAACTACATTAGAAGATAAAGGAAAAGACAACAACCCAGATTCTGAATTTTCTGGAAAGCGGAAGCGGAAGTAAATGCCTTTTCCACTAAAATCATCTGAAAAGCATTTCAGCTCTGTCGGTGGCTCGATTTTAATCTAGTGAGACTTCTTTTAGATTTCTGTCCTTCAGAACTGCAAAATGATAAGTACAGATGGTAAAATCCACTTAACTTGTAGAAATTTGTTACAACACATTTAGTTTAGTAAACTAACTCAACTACAGCCTTTTCCTGATGCAAATACAGGGACAACATATGTCCTTGTTTCTGAGAATAAGAAAAAGTTGCCACTGGTGTTGTACACATGTATGATGTACATACTACTAAGGGCCTTGCATTAATAAAGTCTGGAAATTCTAAATAATATCTAAATAAGAAGCTCCCTATCTTTATATTCACATAGGGGTATTACTAAGTACCAAAGTTATGTAGAAGGCTAGGGTAATAAAATGGAAATGAAATCTGTCTCCTAATATTACAAAAATAATTTATGTCATTTTGAGGTACACTTTCTAAAATAATAAAAAATAAGGTAAAACAGAAACAGAAACTCAATTTTTCATCCTTCCTAACATTCCAAGAGAAATTAGAGAATCAAATAAAGATATAGCTATCCCAGGATGGTATAAGATGTTACAGGATCACTAGATGGTGAAAAAGAAGATAACAAAAATGGATCTCCTCATACAATGGGAAACAAAATCTACACCTTCAGATTGAGATATAGCTAGAAAATAGTTTCCATTATGGTAAGTCTTTGATATTTTAGTTTGTTTACACAGCAACATTCCTTTCAGGAAATGATTTTATTAATACTCAAGGGTTTGCAGCTTATAACCCAGCAACAAATAATGCTTCTAAATGTAAACAAGCATGATACTAAGAGTAACCAAGCCTACTTCCATTGCTATAGCTGATAAATAAGAATGATCTTGAGGAATAGTCAGTCTTGAACTTTCTCAAATCTTTCCTCTTCTCCAACATGAGAAGTCCAAGGCAAGATATGTAAAACATTAACAGAGGATTCTTATATGTTTTATTGTTCACACTAAAGCAAAAACACTTGCACACTTTGCGAGCCTGACTTTAAAAGAGTCAGACCCTCACAATTATTTTATAGACAAAAGTTTACTGCTTTGGCTTAGATGTTTTCTAGCCTTTTGGTGTTGATCTCTATTATTTTGGCAACTACATTGAAAAACAAGATAAATCCATCATGCTTATGTTGGATTGCTCAAAGTCAAGCTTTCTCCAAAGAAAGATTTCTTTTTTTTTTTTTTTTGTGAAAATACTGTACAGAGGGGTTACAATTATATGGGCAAGATAATGAGTACATTTATAATCAAGCATTGTAGCCTCCTCCTTTGTTTCCCCTTCCCATCCCTTCCCATCTTCCCCCTCCCACCCCACAAAAAATCCTCCCCACCCCCCCGGACCAAAGTTGTAAGGTTCGTTTTCGACATAACGACTTGTACATCTCATTGTTGCAATGGGTCCATCTGTATCTCTATTTAAATGATTTGTTTTTTCCCTTCCACTTTACAAATTATACAAACATAAAATACAGTGAAAGCACAGGTTATACTGTGGGGAAGGGACATACAAGCAACAAAGAAATAATCTTATAAATATGTTAGAAACAATTGCATGAAAAAAAAAAACTTTGGAATACATATCTTAGGGCTCATTTCCCTAACATCAACTTATCTGACCTTTTCTGCTTGACTCAGACATATAATAGATATTGCAAATAAGGGAAATCATGGGACCCATATTTTCTTTAGGCCTGGCTTACTTCAATTAATATAATTTTTTCCAAGCCTTTCCATTTCCAACAAATGGGGATATGTCAATCTTTCTGATGGAGGCATAGAATTCCATTGTGTATATATACCACATTTTCTAGATTCATTCATCTACTGAGGGGCATCTGGGTTGGTTCCATATCTTAGCTATAGTAAATAATGCTGCTTTAAACATAGACGTGTTGGTAGATTTAGTGTGGTCTTGTTTGTAAACATTTGGGTAAATGCCCAAAAGTGGGATTGCTGGGTAATAGGGGAGCTCTATGTGGAGTCTTTTGAGGAAACTCCATACTACTTTCCAAAGTGGTTGAACAAGTTTACACTCTCACCAACAATGCAGTAGGGTTCACTTCTGTCCACATCCCCTCCAGCATCTGTTGTTATTAGAGTTCTTGATTTTAGCCATTCTAACTGGGGTGAGGTGGTATCTCAATGTTGTTTTGATTTGCATTTATTTTATGGCTAGGGAGGTTGAGCATTTCTTCATGTGTCTATTGGCCATCCTTCTTTCCTCTTCAGAGAAGTTTCTCTTTAAGTCTTTAGCCCACTTATTTATCGGGCAGTTGATTCTTTGAAGATTTGTTGTTGGGGGAATTAATTTTTTGAGTTCCAGGTATATTTTAGATATGAGACCCTTGTCCGTTTATGGCTGGTGAAGATCTTCTCCCAATCCGTGGGCTTTCTATTGATCTTGCTAGCTATGTCCTTTGCCATGCAAAAGCTCTGAATTTCATGCAATCCCATTTGTCCAGCCTTTCTTTGATTTGTTGTGTTTCTGGGTCTCTATTAAGAAAATTTCAGCCTGTGCTAAGGAGACCTAGGTTTTCTCTTATCCCATTCTGTAATGTTTTCAGTGTGTCGGCTTTGACTCCCAGGTCTTAGATCCATTTGGAGTTGATTCTGGTCTAAGTTGATATATAAGGTTCTAGCTTTAGTTTTCTGCAAGTAGTTATCCAATTTTGTCAGCACCATGTACTGAAAAGGCTGTCTTTCTTCCATTCTAATTTTTTAGCTCCCTTATGGAAGATTAGATGGCAATAAGTCTGTAGGTTTATTTCTTGGTTTTCAATTTTACTCCATTGGTCCTACTATCTGTTGTTGTGCCAGTACCAAGCTGTTTTGATTACTATGGTGTTGTAGTAGATTTTGAAATTTGGTATTGATATTCCTCCAGCAATGTTCTTTCTGTTGAGGAGCGTTTTTGCTATTCGGGGTCTTTTATTGTTCCATATGAATTTTTGGATTGCCTCTTCTATTTTCTTGAAGAATAAGGTTAGAATTTTGATAGGTATCGCATTGAATTTGTAGATAGCCTTGGGAAGTATTGCCATTTTCACGATGTTTATCTTTTCAATCCAGGAGCATGGGAGGTTTTTTTCCACTTTCTAAGTTCTGTTTTGATTTCTTTTTTAAAGTTTTTACAGTTTTCATCATAGAGGTTCTTCACTTCTCTTTTGGGCTATTACGAATGGAGTTGCTTTTCTAATTTCAGCCACACTTTTCTCATTGTTGGTATACAGAAAAGCCATTGATTTTTGAGGTTAAATTTTATGCCTTGCTAATTTGCCAAAGTTTTGAATCAACCTGAATAAATTTGAGTGGTGTCTGTGTGATTCTTTAAATACATGATAATGTCATCTGTAAATAGGGAGAGTTTTACTTCTTTTTTCCCTCTTTGGATCCCCTTTATGTTTGCATCTTGTCTTGTTGCTGCAGCTAGGCATTCTAATACAAGATTGAAGAGAAGTGGAGAGAGTGGACATCCTTGTCTTGTTCCTAAGTTAAGAGGAAATGGTTTTAGTTTTTCAACATTAAGTATAATGCTGGCTGTAGGTTTGTCATATAAAGACTTTATTGTATTGAGGAATGTTCCATGGATTCCTAATTTTTCCAGAACCTTCATAAAAAAGGGGTGTTAGATCTTGTAAAATGCTTTTTCTGCACCAATTGTGGTAACCATGTGGTTCTTATCTTTGCTCCTGTAGATGTGATGAATTATATTAATTGATTTGCATATATTGAGCCAGCTTTGTCTCCCTGAAATAAATCCTCTTTGATCGTGGTGTATAATTTTTTTGGATGAATTGTTGAAATCGTTTGGCCAAAATTTTTTTGAGAAATTTTACATCAATGTTCATCAAAGCAATGGGTCTAGAGTTCTCTTTCTTTGAAGAGTCCCTGCCTGGTTTTGGGATGTGTGTTAAGATGGCTTCATAGAATGTGGTCGGTAGTGAATTTCTCTTTCATTGAATAGTTGGAGTAGCATTGGTGTGAGCTCTCCTTTGAAGGACTTGTAGAATTCCACTGTAAAACCATCTGGTCCTGGATTTTTCTTAGCTGGGAGGTCTCTTACTGCTGTTTCTATTTCAATGCTTGATATGGGCCTTTTAAGATGGTTTAACCCATCTTGGTTTAGTTTTGGCATGTAAATATTTGCTAGGAAAAGGTCCATTTCTGCCACGTTCTCTAACCTATTAGCATAAAGTTTTGAGAAGTATTCCCTTATAATGTTCTGAATCTTGGTTGTTTCTGTGGTGATGTTTCCATTCTCATCTTTGAGTTTATTTATTTGCGTGTGTTCTATTCTTTTTCTGATAAGATTTGTTAAGGGTCTGTCAATTTTGTTAGTTTTTTCGAAGAACCTACTCTTTGTTTTGTTGATTCTTTCTGTAGTTTTTTTGGATTCTAATTCATTTAAGTCTGATTTAATTTTAATTTTTTCTTTCCATCTACTGAATTGGGGTTTAGCTTGCTGCTCTTTTTCAAGGAGGTTCAGATGTCTCATTAAATTGTTGGTTTCATATGTCTCCAATTTGTTGATGTAGGAACTCAGTGCTCTAAACTTGCCCCTGAGTACTGCCTTTGCTGTGTCCTAGAGGTGCTGGTAATTTGGGTGCTCATTTTTCTTGAATATTATGAATATTTGAATTTCCTTTCTAATCTCTTCCATGACTCATTACTCAGCAGTGTGTTGTTCAGCTTCCGTGTATTACAGGACTTTCTTTGTTGGCTTTTGGTGTTGAGTTCTAATTTTATTCCCTTGTGATCAGAGAGAATGCAAGGTATAACTTCAATATTTCTGAATTTGGACCAGTTTGCTTTGTGGCCTATAATATAGTCTATTTTAGAAAACGTTGCCGGTGCTGCTGAGAAAAACATGTATTCTGATGATGCTGGGTGAAATATTCGGTAGATGTCTGTTACATCTAGTTGATGTATGAAGTTGTTTAGATTTGCGATTTCTCTGTTGAGTTTTTGCCGTGTTTATCTACCTAGTGGGAAAGTGGTGTGCTAAAATCGCCAACAATTAATGTCTTTGGATCTATGTGGGATTTGAGGGAAAGTAGTGTTTCTTGGATAAATTTGGGTTCTCCATTGTTTGGCGAATAGATATTTAGAATTGTGATATCCTTCTGAAGGAGAAATCCCTTAGTTAGTATGGAGCGACCTTCTTTATCTCTTCTCACGAACTTTAATTTGAAGTCTATTTTATCTTATATTAGGATTGCAACTTCTGCCTGTTTATGCTGGCCGTTTGCTTGGTAGATTTTGTTCCATCTTTTCACATTGAAAATGTGTTTGTTTTTATGGGCAAGATGTGACTACTCTAGGCAGCAGATAGAAGGATCTTGCTTTTAATCCAACTAGACAGTCTAGGTCGCTTAATTGGGGAGTTAAGTCCGATAATGTTGAGAGAGAGGAGTGAGAGGTATTTGGGAGTTCCTGCCATTTAATCCACCTTCTTGGGGGCTGCAGCTCCTGGATTCTCTCGATGGTTCTTGGATTCTCAGTTTAGGTGCGGTTTCTTGGCCTTTATTTTGGTCTTGTTGATTTTCTATGTGTAGGACCTCTTTAAGAATCTTTTGTACGGCTGGTTTTGTGGAGATATATTGTTTCAATTTTTCTTTGCAATGGAAGGTTTTTATTTGACCTTCAGTTAAGAAGGAGAGTTTAGCTGGGTACAGTATTCTTGGATGATAGTTGTTTGTCTTTATGGCATGGCATACATCATTCCAGGCTCTTTTTGCTTTGGTTGTCTCTGCTGAGAAATCTGAGGTGATTCTAATTGGTTTCCCTTTATAAGTGATTGGTCTTTTCTCTTTGACAGCTTTAAGGATCTTTTCCTTGGTCTGAATCGATCCTGTGTGGATTATAATGTGACAGTGGGATGTCCTTTTCTGGTCTGGTCTATTTGGAGTTCTCAAAGCTTCTTGTACTTGAATAGGCCTATCTTTTTGCATGTTTTGGAAGTTTTCTGCTAGGATCCTGTTAAACAAATTTCCCAACCATTAACTTCTGTTTTTGGTGATCCTCTACACCCATTATCCTCAGATTAGGCCTTCTGATGTTGTCTTCCAAGTGCTGAATAGATCTATCATATTTCTTGGATTTGTCTTGATGGTTGTATGTTCTTTCTCTATAATATCTAGGCTGTCTTCAATCCCCTAGATTCGATCTTCTGCATGGTCTAACCTGCTGTCAAGTCTTTCTACTTTGATTTTTATGTCTTTTCCTTCTAATTGGCCAGCTTTGATGGCTTCAAATTCTTTGTTGAAGCTTTGTTTTAGATCTTGTATGATCTTCTTTACTTCCTTAATTTGGTATTCAGTGTTTATTCTCAAATCACTTAGTTGATTGGTTATGGTTTCCTTGGACACCCATTCCTTCTGTTGGGTTCCATTCCGCATTCCCTTTGTGGTCTCTCTGACTTTCTTAAGCTCTTTGTTAATGGATTCCATGAATTCCTTTATTGATCTTTGTGTATTCTCATCATGCTCTCTCAATTCCTGTATTACTTTTTGCTTAGCTTCCTCACGTTCACACAATTCCTGTAGTTTTCTTTGAGTGTTCTCAGCCTGCTCATGCCATTCCTGCCTTTCTCTTTGTGTGTTCTCAAGCTGCTCGCACAATTCCTATATCAGAAATTTTAAATTCATACATATGCATACATATTTACACTTTGAGTAATAAAATTTCAACTGGTATTATCTGCATCTTTCAATTTACCTCTCTCCTACCCATTTACCGACACATTGATTTCTGTTTAGTCTTCGGAAAACACTGCTCTCTCATATAAGTACACCAAAATTGCAAAACAAAAAGTACAAAAAATACGTTATCATAAATACAAAAGTAGTTTAATCCCTACCATAATAATTTGGAGAAAACATGCATTAAATTAATGACTTGAATACTGCTCAAGAAGGGGAGTCTAGGAGAATGTAGATTTGTGTGTGTGTGTGTGTGTGTGTGTGTGTGTGTGTGTGTGTTTTCATGAGAAAATATCTGTCATCATACTCAATAAAATACAAAATTCATCTCTGACAAAGACACACACTGAAAGCATGGTGCATTCCACACATGTATGTAAATGGAGAGCCTATGTGTAAAAAAGCAGCCTATGCAGAAAAATCTGAGATATTTCTCCAATTAAGAAGCCAAAATCCAGAAGTGGAGATGGGGCTCAAGTGCTAGAGTGTCAGCTTTAAGCAAAAAGACAAAGCAAGATTTATAGGTCTAATTCCAGAAAATGTTCTCATAATTAGCAAATAGGAAAAAGTACTTTGATTATCCCTCACTCTTTTACCAGTTGTGTGTCTCAAAATGAATCCTGGGGCGTTGTCTCTGAGCCCTTCAGTTCAAGACGAACAGTCTACCACTTGAGCCACAGCACCACATGGGGTCTTTGGTGGCTCGTTGGAAATAAGAGTCTAAGAGGCTTTCCTTGCCTAGGCTGTCTTTGAAGTGTGGTCTCAGAATGAATGCATACACAACCCCATAACCATGGGAATAGGTCCTCATTCATGTCAGCACAGTTATATCTGTCACCATGTTCAGTAAAATTCACAATACCTCCATGAATTAGACACAAATAAGGTGAAGGAGTGCACTGAACGCCAGATGCTGTCAATACATGTATGTCAATATTTATCCTATGTTTCAAGGATGAATCTATGCTTATCCTGGCCCTTCCTGGGGCTCAATGTCAGGTCTTGGGAATGGCCTACCTCCTCATTTGCTCATAGGCTGGTGCTCTCTCCTTGACCCTTTCGCCAATTGGCCTGCTGGGTTCTGAGTTCAAATCCCAACCAGTACCGAACATGAATCCTGATGTGAGAAGCTCATCGATTCACCTGCTTTCCTGTCCTGTGAAAGTCCTAGGTCTCAGCTAGGATGGAGAAGGCCTAGGCAACTCCATGGACACGGATAGGTTGCCATCCATGTCATTACAGTTATATCTTCAGATGGCAACCTCCTGAAAATCTAGGGTTCCAGGTTTTAACCACCAGCAGTCCTAGGGCTTGATCTTAGGGTCTGCGTACTGTCTCTGAGCTTCTTTTATCTCAAGGCTATTGCTCTACCACTTGAGCCACTCCACAGCTCCTGAATTTTTCTGAGTTTGTGGCACTGAGGATTCAAACCCTGGCATACATACTTGGTGAGCAAGCTCTCTACCACTAAGCCACATTCCCAGCCCCACTCTCACAATTTTATCCCATAACTTGCCTATCCTCAAGAAAAGGCTTCTGAGTGTATATCATCCAAAGAAATCCCTATAGGAATTTGTCCAAAGATAAATGACAAAGCTTATCCTGGGGATTGACTCTATACATGTGATGTCTGTGACAAATGCCTCCATTAAATTATGTATTATGTTTCAATATTTAATAAAGTATTAATGAAAAACGAGTCAATGACCTAATTTATTGTGTATAATTTTATAATAGATGTACAAAACATAATAAATATTATGTGTATAATAATACTAAATACAATAAACCATAAAATGAATAAAATAATACAAAATCAATAATAATATACATAATAAACATGCATATGTACATATATATCATATATTACACATGTATAGAAATATTTTTTACATTGCAGAGCCTTAATACAGGCCGTGGGAACTCTAGCTTGAATTTCTTTTCTTCAAGAACAGTGAACTTCCCCTTCACCAATGGTGTGAAAGAGTTAGCTGGACAGTGAGCTCAAATACCATCAATGGCAGGAATATTGGCCTCAGTTCCAAGGCAGTGACTTAATATTTTTAATGGAAGCAGTTATCTGCCAAGATTTTATTTTCATTAACAATGATCTATTTTTCCATTATATAAATTTAACATATTGTTTGTTTCACAGTAGATTAATATTTATAGAATTTCTTTCCTTTGGTGACCAGGTTCTGCAGTGTAGAACAGGCTTTCCTCGCCTCCTTATTTTCCTGTGTCAGTTTCCTGAGTATTGGCTGGCATTACCATGTGGTAGCATAGTACCATGTCCAGCTATATTATTTATATTTTGCACAGTAGAATATTACTGTGAACAGCTTTAAGCCATATATCTTCATGAGTATGAATGAATTTCTTGCGAAAATGTTATAAATAGAGTTATTGAGTGAAGCAAATTATAGTAGGCATGCATGTAATCCCAACATCCAGGAAGATTGTTAGTTTAAGAGCAGCCTGAGTTACACAACAAGTCCCTTTTAAAACAAAAAAAAAAAAAAACAAACCAACAACTGGTAAGCTTGGAAGAGGGAAAGTATTGTTAAGTGGGGTGATAGGAACATACAAAATTGGTGTGTGTGTGTGTGTGTGTGTGTGTGTGTGTGTGTGCTTGTGCAGGTCCTAGGGCTTGAACTCAGGGCCTGGACACTGTTCCTGAGGCTTATCCTCCAGTCTAGCACTCTAACACTTGAACCAAACTCCACTTCAAGCTTCTTTAGAGGTCATTGGAGATGAGTCTGATCCACATTCCTATCCAGGCTTAGAAACTTGATTCTCTTTTTTCCGCCTCTTTTGTAAGTAGGATTACAGGCATGTTGTATTACTGTTAAGTAATATAGTAAATATCATGATAGTTTATACACCTTCCAGCAGTTTTTGAGTGTTGCACACACACCTAAGATAAGAACTGCTCCAT